>NC_060189.1:14745028-14957528 GCF_021184085.1 Oncorhynchus gorbuscha
GAGAGAGAGAGATGGGGAGAAGGTGAGAGAGAAGGGAGAGAGAGAGAGAGAGAGAGAGAGAGAGAGAGAGAGAGAGAGAGAGAGAGAGAGAGAGATGGGAGAGAGAGAGAGAGAGAGAGAGAGAGAGAGAGAGAGAGAGTGAGATGAGAGAAGGGAGTGGGGGAGAGTGAGTGAGTGAGTGAGTGAGTGAGTGAGTGAGTGAGTGAGTGAGTGAGAGTGAGTGAGTGAGTGAGTGAGTGAGTGAGATGAGAGAAGGAGAGAGAGAGATGAGAGAAGGGAGAGAGAGAGATGGGGGAGAGAGTGACAGAGAGAGAGACAGAGAGAGAGAGAGAGAGAGAGAGAGAGAGAGAGAGAGAGAGAGAGAGAGATGGGGAGAGAGAGATAAAGTCAGTTAGTACTGTGACTTTCCTCCTCTATGATTGAAGAAAGGTCTCTGAGTAGCCAAGGCTACCAGGGAATGTTCATCGTGTCAAACTCTAGCAGTGCTGCAACTCAAATGACTGAAAGTGCAGCAACACCAAAGAGCCATATGTTTAACCCATCACCACGGTAACTACCTGGGAGAGCACAGGTGTGTCGATGTACATCCCTTTACCTGCTTCTCAAGGTTTCCCATTAAATATTACATGTGTACGGTGGTCTTCCTTGTTATAGGACAACATTTACCTGTACTGAGCGGTAAAGGACCACATCTAAAGACACACTTTACACAAACCGTTGGCGTGTTTTGCAGATGTATGCGAGTCTGTCCAGTTGCTGTGCAGCCAGGTTGGTGTTATTGTTCCTCACTCCCTGACCGTCTGACCTACACCTCCTCTCTGGAAGAACAAAGGTCAGAGGTTAGAGGGAGGAAGGAATAATGACACAGCATAAACACACCAAGAAAGTAAGGGGAGGGAGAGAAGGTGAGGTAATTATACATTATGAGACTTCAATTGGCTCTGTGAGTGAGTGAGAGAGAGAGAGAGAGAGATACCCCACTGTTCCTGCAGTGTTGTCAGGTTGTGTAGTCGTCTCTGGTGGTAGAGTCTCTCCAGCTGAACACAGCACACTGCTCGCTCATCTGGTCAACACAGGGTTAAGGAAACACATACACACACACACACAATATGACTAATCTGCCTACATAATTCAGTCATTGTTTTGTAATACAAATGAGATGATGAGTGAATGAAGAGTAGGTGTATCTTGTGTGAGGGTGGAGGGGACCTACAAAATAACAATGAGACAAACAAACCACTTGAGTCAACCACACAAACCAGACAGGGCTTTTAAAACGCTAGACAGGGGACCTCTACAAGTCTTTTAAACGCTAGACAAGGGACCTCTACAAGGCTTTTAAATCCATGAAGGGGAGGGAACGAGTGCACATTTAGAATTAAGGGGAGGAAAAAGAGTTTGCAGAGCTAAAGAGATGGAAAGATAGAGGGAGGGTGGGGCTTTCAGGAGAGAGAGTAGATAGAGAATGTCCCCACAGAATATAAAGAGATTAGCAGCAACAAACACACAGCACTCACCAAGCACTAAGAGATATCAAGATAGGAGGCTAACAACAATGAATCACCTTAAAATGGTAGATATACTGAGTGTACAAAACATTAGGAACACAGGGATGCTGGCCCATGTTGACTCCAATGCTTTCCACAGTTGTGTCAAGTTGGCTGGATGTCCTTTGGGTGGTGGACCATTCTTGATAGACATGGGAAACTGTTGAACATGAAAAACCCAGCAGCGTTGTAGTTCTTGACACAAACTGGTGCTCCTGGCACCAACTACCATACCCTGTTCAAAGACACGTAAATATTTTGTCCTGCTGGTTCACCCTCTGAATGGCACACGCACAACACCTGTCTCAATGCTTAAACATCTTTCTTTAACCTGTTTCCTCCCCTTCATCTACACTGACATCAATAAGGGATCGTAGCTGTGTGTGTGTGCTTGAATGAGTGCGTTCCCCAGTTGCACTACACTCCATGGGCTGCGTGTCGAGGAAAGGTACAGATTACAAACTTGTAAACATATTTTATTTCTCTCCTTCTGAACCAATAGCTTTGTATGGGTGATAGGAACATAACTATGTATGTCTCCAGTTGGTTCTGAATTTGTCCTACATAGAGCAGTCCATCATGTCTCCAGTTGGCCTGAATGCCTGCCTGCCTCTGTCCTACCTGCCTGCCTGCCTGCCTGTGTACTGCCTGCCTGCCTCCATATATTACCTGCCTGCCTGGTCTGGTCTGGTCTGGTCTGGCCTCTGCCTCCTGGCCTCCTGCCTCTGCCTCCTGTCTGTCTGTCCTGCCTCCTGTGCCTGCCTGCCTGCCTGCCTGCCTGCCTGCCTCCTGCCTGCCTGCCTCTGCCTGCCTGCCTCTGTCCTGCCTGTCTGCCTCTGTCCTGCCTCTGTCCTGCCTCCTGCCTGCCTGCCTGTCCTGTCCTGCCTGCCTGTCTGCCTCCTGCCTGCCTCCTGTCCTGTGCCTGTCCTGTCCTGTCCTGTCTGTCCTGCCTGCCTCCTGCCTGCCTGCCTGCCTGCCTGCCTGCCTGTCTGCCTGCCTCCTGCCTGCCTGCCTCCTGCCTGCCTGCCTCCTGCCTGCCTCCTGCCTCCTGCCTGCCTGCCTGCCTGCCTGCTGCCTGCCTGCCTGCCTGCCTCCTGCCTGTCTGTCCTGCCTGCCTGCCTGTCCTGCCTGCCTGCCTGCCTCCTGCCTGCCTGCCTCCTGCCTCCTGCCTCTGCCTCCTGCCTGCCTGCCTGTCTGCCTGCCTGCCTGCCTGCCTGTCCTGCCTGCCTGCCTGCCTGCCTGCCTGCACTGAGGCACTGAGGCACTGAGGCACTGAGGCACTCTGTATAAGCCCAGAGCTTTGCTGTAGAAAGCCCCTGCAAAGAAAACATCTAGTGTTCCTGTCTGACCAAAAGAAAGAGCACAACGATAAGAGGCTTGAACCCTGTGGTAGGTTTAAACTGGAACACAGCACAGCCTGAGAGTTGGAATGAACCAGAGAACCCTGTCATTTACTAGAGAGAGACAGAGATATGAGCTGACTGATAAGGATACACTCTTCATAGACCTAGAGGGCATAACACACACGTCATACACACACATACGCTCTCACACACGGTCAAACAAGCACACACACAAGTGATAAGGATACAATCTTCCTGGAGGACAAAGGCCTCAGCTATCTGCAGAGAGGGAGACAGAGGGGTTAAAGGTTAACAAGTATATTCATTTAGACACTGCTTTTCAATTCTAGTCACCCAGAGCAACTAAGTGTATTCCACCCAGGAATAGACAAATACATACTGTATTACCATCAACTGCACTATCAAAAAGTTAAACTATGTATATAGCCTAATACAGAATAATGATTCAATTACATTTAGTATGACTTTAACCCTGAGACAAAAACACGTAAACAGCCTCCCTAAGAGGCATTAAAGAAGGTAAACACACACAAACACTGTCGGGTAAGCAAGAGAAACACTGCTCATCTCCATGGACACAGTGGAAAATGCAGGAAATAGCTGGAAAGTCTTTAAAATCCTTCTTGATCACAGTTGCATTTGTAGTTTACAAAGTTCCCCTTATCCACCTGTAGCTAGGAGGTGAGGCGAGCTCCACAGGCTGATAAAGCAGCAGTGGTGTGTCAGACTCTACCTCTCTAGTGACTGTTATTGTTCTCCTGCTGACTGAAGTGGAGAGAGAGAGAGAGAGAGAGAGAGAGAGAGAGAGAGAGAGAGAGAGAGAGAGAGAGAGAGAGAGAGAGAGAGAGAGAGAGAGTGAGTGTGTGTGTGAGAAAGAGGGCATGAGCGCTCGCATTTCTAATCAAGTGAGAGGCGGTAACAACCCACTGACCTCTCTCACACTCACTCTTTCTCCCTCTTCTTTGTTGCAAGTAATAAAACATTTATATAAATATGAATTGCTCATTTTGCTTGCTTGTGGTGCGTAGGCCTACATGTGCGTGAGAGAGAGAGAGAGAGAGAAAGGGAGAGAGTGAGAGAGAGCTCAGGGGAGAGAGAGAGAATGAGGGAACAGTGAGAGAAATAAGAGGCTTTGACAAAAAAAACAAGAGAAAATACTTCCTCCTAATGTACTACATGTTTTTATAGGAAGTATAAAAGTATCAAATATAATCTCCTTCGTAGAAAGCTCCATTAAAACTCAGGGAGACATAACACAAACACTCATTCTGCCCTTACAAGGGCTGGTCAGAACTCCCTGGGTTGCTAAAAACTGTCTGGATCTCGACCAATCAGATTGGAGACAGGGGAAGAAGGTCAGAGGTGAACAGATGTGAGTTGGTTAGCATAGGGCTGTGTTCAGAGCATTGCAGAAAGAAAATGAATAAAGCTGACATGATTCCCTGTTCTATCCAACAGATGTCATGTCATGTCCCAATCCCAAATTGACCCCTTGACCCTACAGGGCTTCCCAAACCTTTTTGACCCAATTTTGATATCTGAAAATTCTTGCGACTCCAACCATGTGAAAATAATGTAATTAACAGCCAATGTTTACTTTTTTACTTTTTACATTTTTAAAAATAGGAACTATGACAGTCAATTGCAAAACATTCTAACAGTATTTCTGGTTGTCTTGAACGCACTGAAGTCAGAGATTTCCGAGTTTGATTTCACTAACCGGAATGTCAACTGAGCAAGGATCATAGTCAAATGGATTGGAAAGTAGGTCCCAAAGTGCTCTTCCAAGTGTTGGATGTGAGCGGTCATCACTCGTGTGGGACACTTCCTGATGCTGTTTTCTGTTACAAACATACTTTCCTCTGGATCAGTCACTCATCTGGAGAATGTTTTTTATTTCCCCTGCATTCCCCTATATTACCCTGTATTTCCCCTGTATTCCCCCTGTATTACCCCTGTATTTCCCCTGTATTCCCCCTGTATTACCCTGTAATTCCCCTGTATTACCCCTGTATTCCCCTGTATTTCCCCTGTATTTCCCCTGTATTTCCCCTGTATTACCCTGTAATTCCCCTGTATTACCCCTGTATTCCCCTGTATTCCCTGTATTACCCTGTATTCCCCTGTATTACCCCTGCATTACCCTGTATTTCCCCTGCATTACCCTGTATTTCCCCTGCATTACCCTGTATTTCCCCTGCATTACCCTGTATATCCCCTGTATTTCCCCTGCATTACCCTGTATTACCCCTGTATTTCCCCTGTATTACCCTGTATTTCCCCTTGTATTTCCCCTTGTATTTCCCCTGTATTACCCTGTATTACCCCTATATTACCCTGTATTTTCCCTTGTATTTCCCCTGTATTACCCCTGTATTACCCCTGTATTACCCTATATTTCCCCTGTATTACCCTGCATTTCCCCTGTATTTCCCCTGTATTTCCCCTGTATTTCCCTGTATTACCCCTGTATTACCCTATATTACCCCTGTATTACCCTATATTTCCCCTGCATTACCCTGTATTTCCCCTGCATTCCCCTGTATTCCCCTTGTATTTCCCCTGCATTCCCCTGTATTCCCCTGTATTTCCCCTGCATTCCCCTGTATTACCCTGTATTTCCCCTGTATTTCCCCTGTATTACCCCTGTATTACCCCTGTATTACCCCTGTATTTCCCCTGCATTCCCCTGTATTTCCCCTGTATTTCCCTTGTATTTCCCCTTGTATTTCCCCTGTATTCCCCTGTATTTCCCCTGCATTCCCCTGTATTCCCCTGTATTCCCCTGTATTACCCTGTATTCCCCTTGTATTTCCCCTGCATGCTTGCATTCAGTTTGTTCAGTTTCTAAAATGTGTCTGATAAATTTCATTACACAGAAAGTCAACCAAGTGTTTTTTTACCTCCATTGTGAACTATAAGAGTTCCTCTCTTTATGAAAAACATCTTTCCACCACTCCCCATCGTTAACCACCAAGCTTCGGTGTGAAATACAACATTGTCCTGTTCTGATCCCATATCTCCACAGAGTGTTGTGAACAGGCGTGCGCAGTAGATGTGGTTTGATGTAGTCAGAGTTCTCTGCTCAGCTCGTTTGGCGCCAGTTGCTCTCGTTGTGCCATACAATGCTTCCATATGGCAGTTTGAGTTATTAAGAGTTTCCTGTTGATTGCTAGCAATAGCATGAATTCTTCATTAAACACTGTTATTTGAGAAATGTATTGATGTGAGTTTCTGTGCCTCTTCCCTCCCACACGTGGCTTTCACCATATAAATTGCGGCTGGTAATATCAAAATCTCTGCAATATTGTGTGGTTTCATAGTGTAGCGGGTCCAACCGATTCACAGGTACAGTGTAGTCTCTTTCCATGATCTGGTTGAATATTACCATTTAGATTTGAATCATTTACATTTTTAAGGTTAACCACATGATTTTGAGATACAAAGACAATATTATAATATACAGTAAATCATTTGTTTTGTATTTTATTTTTGTCAGGATTTTTGAAATTCTCCCGTGACACCATTTTCATATTAGGAACCACTGCCCTATGCGAATGTGAAGATCTGAGAGGATTTGATTGCCATAATCAATATGGTGAAACTTTCACCTAACCTATCAGAGGGCAAGGTGGAGCGATTACCATATTGAATGCACCGGTCAAATCCTCACAGTCTGTGCTAGGGTCCAGGGTTCCATTTGGGCCATGTCTATTCTCAACAATACATTTATATCTTAACATTCTGTAACGCTGAACCCACCTGAACGCGCCCCCAGGAGACAGTTGAAAGTGTTGGGAGGAGGGAGGGAGTAGACCAATGATGTATTTACATCATTGGAGTAGACAGATGCAGAGAGGTGCTGATCAGAAATGACAGCAGTGCCCCTACTGGTGGAGGAGGGAATAGACAACACATTTTCACTTCACTTCACCCAGAGCTCTGTGTGTATCATAATGACAGGGATTATACCACACTCACACACACTGTAATGTGTGTGTGTGTGGTGTGTGTTCAGTCAGTCTAGTAAATACACTACATGACCAAAAGTATGTGGACACCTGCTTGTCACTAATCTATGATCGTATGCTATCCATTTGTTTGTATGCTGTTCTTTGTAGGACATTTTAATATTTGATTATTAACCAACGATATTAGGCCACTCCTGGCCATGATTACAGACACCTGTGTCTTTTGACACTATATAAACAAGTCATCCCGCAGTGTTTATTACATTTTTGCATCTGAGCTCCTAGAGTGTGCGGCTCTTTTATTTTCAAGTTTCTACTCCGCTAGCCAGCACCTCGTCTTGGTAGGTGTGCTTTTCTTTTTCTTCTAGACACCTGCTTGTCAAACATCTCATTCCAACATCATGGGCTTTAATATGGAGTTGGTCCCTCCTTTGCTGCTATAACAGCCTCCACTCTTTTGAGAAGGTTTTCCATTAGATGTTGGAACATTGCTGCAGGGACTTCCATTCAGTCACAAGAGCATTAGTGAGGTCGGGGCTCTGATGTTGGGCGATTATGCCTGGCTGGCAGTTGGCCAGCCAGGCCTAGCGGCTGTAGCTCAGTTGGTAGAGCATGGTGCTTGTAACGCCAGGGTAGTGGGTTCGATTCCCGGGACCACCCATACGTAGAATGTATGCACACATGACTGTAAGTCGCTTTGGATAAAAGCGTCTGCTAAATGGCATATATTATATTATTATTATTAATATTGCCTGCTAACATGAATTTCTTTTAACTAGGTAAATAAATTGTGCCACTTCTCTTGCATTCTGTGCAACAGAGTCAGGGAATATGCAGCAGTTTGGGCCGCCTGGCTCATGGCGAACTGTGAAGACTATTTCTTCCTAACAAAGACAGCCTAGTTTGCCAAACGGGGGATTTTCAAAAGCGCATAATCGTTGCACGAATGTACCTAACCATAAACACCAATGCCTTTCTTCAAATCAATACACAGAAGTATATATTTTTAAACCTGCATATTTAGTTTAAATAAATTCATGTTAGCGGGCAATATTAAACTTTGCTCGCTGCAAACTAATTTGCCAGAATTTTAGGTAATTATGACATAACATTGAAGGTTGTACAATGTAACAGGAATATTTAGACTGATGGATGCCACCCGCTATATAAAATACAGAACGGTTCCGTATTTCACTGAAAGAATAAACGTTTTGTTTTCGAGATGATAGTTTCCGGATTCGACCATATTAATGACCTATGGCTCGTATTTCTGTGTGTTATTATGTTATTTGATAGAGCAGTCTGACTGAGCGATGGTAGGCAGCAGCAGGCTCGTAAGCATTCATTCAAACAGCACTTTCGTGCGTTTGCCAGCAGCTCGGGGTGCGCGCTAATAGAGTTTCAAACGTCACTCGCTCTGAGACTTGGAGTAGTTGTTCCCCTTTCCCATGCAAGGGCCGCGGCTTTTGTGGAGCGATGGGTAATGAATCTTCGAGGGTAGCTGTTGTCGATGTGTTCCTGGTTCGAGCCCAGGTAGCGGTGAGGAGAGGGACGGAAGCTATACTGTTACACTGGCAATACTAAAGTGCCTATAAGAACATCCAATAGTCAAAGGTATATGAAATACAAATGGTATAGAGAGAAATAGTCCTATAATAACTACAACTGAAAACTTCTTACCTGGGAATATTGAAGACTCATGTTAAAAGGAACCACCAGCTTTCATATGTTCTCATGTTCTGGGTTGTCCACATACTTTTGCATATATAGTGAGTAATTACAGCTAACCACAGAGGGAATCACACCTACACCAGGCAGCCAGATAAATGTTGACTTGAGAACAGCGCAGGCAGGTAGAAATACAATATATAGAATGGAGAGGGACGGGCACACACCTGATGGAGGGACTGAGGAAGGTAGGAGTGATCTTTACGTTCCCCTAGCTCCTCTAGGGAGGCAGTGCTAGGCTCTGTGGTGGAGGTTGGTCCTGTAGGCTCTGTGGTGGAGGTGGTAGTAGGTTCTGTGTTGGAGGTGTGCGTCTTTCCTTCAGGGTTACTGTAGGAGGGTTCGTCTGGACAACCTGCTACGGGGCTGATGGGACATGTAGTCTCTGGAGACACAGAAGGGTGGAGCTCTACCAAACTGCCTAAAGAGAGAATGTGAGAGGGAGAGAATTGAGGATGGAGAAGACAAAAAAAAAAAGAGAAAGAAAGAGAGAGAAAGAGAAAGAGAAAGAGAGAGAGAGAGAGAGGGGTGAGGAGACAGAGAGAGAGACAGAGAGAGAGAGAGATCAAACATCAAAGCAACCCTGTTATAAATGTCAGACAGTGAGAGCCAGTGAAAACTGGGCAGAATCTCTACCTACTGAGGAGCGATTACACACACTCTCGCTATGTACTTTTCTCTTTGTGATTCTGTTCTGTGGAAACCATACAGCCCGTTTGAACAATCCCAAGTCCTTTTTATCACATGGTGGGAAATGAATTTGGTTGGTAGCGACATAACATTCATAGTATAATGCACCATTGAGTACTTAAACCGACATGCCCACACACACACAACAGTGAGCCTCGTTGTTAGCCAGACTAAAGGCTAAAACAAGGGATGGACAAAGGCTAGCACAATGACACACAGAGCTCACATCACAGGCTAGCACATTTGGCTACAATGACATCACAATGGAAAAACAACACAATAGGCAACACCCAGTGGCAACTGATAGTTACTCACGTCTTGCCCAGACATTGTGTGTTATGGGACAGGCACCACAGATCATCAGGCTCCTCTCAATCACTTTACCTCTCCACTGACTCCCTACATCTTCCCTTCTTTTCCCTGACTTCTATTAAAATCTCCCCCTATCGATCTACCTCCTCTTCTCCTTCTGTCCTGCTCCTTGCTGTACCACTCTCCTTTACCTCTCCATCTCTCTGGCTGTAGCTGATGTGGTTGCTCTGACATCACTGTGTGACCCGGGCTGTATGCCACAAATCTGATCTGCTGACCGATTAACAGGGTTAGCGTTCAGTGGCTTGCGAAAGTATTCACCCCCCTCGGAATTTCTCCTATTTTGTTGCCTTGCAACCTGGAATTACACTTTTTTGGGGGAGGGGGGGGTTGTATCATTTGATTTACACAACATGCCTACCACTTTGAAGATGCAAAATATTTTTTCTTGTGATACAAACAAGAAATAAGACAAAAAAACAGAAAACTTGAGCGTGCATAACTATTCAGCACCCCAAAGTCAAAACTTTGTAGAGACACATTTTGCAGCAATTACAGATGCAAGTGTCTTGGGGTATGTCTCTATAAGCACATCTCTATAAGCACATCTAGCCACTGGGATTGTGTCCATTCTTCAAGGCAAAACTGCTCCAGCTTCTTTAAGTTGGATGGGTTCCGCTGGTGTACAGCAATCTTTAAGTCATACCACAGATCCTCAATTGGATTGAGGTTTGGACTTTGATTAGGCCATTCCAACACATTTAAATGTTTTCCCTTAAACCACTTGAATGTTGCTTTAGCAGTATGCTTAGGGTTGTCCTGCTGGAAGGTGAACCTCCGTCCCAGTCTCAAATCTCTGGAAGACAAACAGGTGTACCTCAAGAATTCCCCTGTATTTAGCGCCATCCATCATTCCTTCAATTCTGTCTAGTGTCTCAGTCCCTGAAAAACATCCCCGGAGCATGCTTCCACCACCATGCTTCATTGTGGGGATGGTGTTCTCGGGGTGATGTGAGGTGTTGGGTTTGCGCAAGACATAGCATATTCCTTGGACAAAAAATCTACATTTTCATCTCATCTGACCAGAGGACCTTCTTCCATATGTTTGGGGAGCCCCCCACATGCCTTTTGGCAAACACCAAACATGGTTGCTTATTTTTTCTTTAAGCTATGGCTTTTTTATGGCCACTCTTCTGTAAAGCCCAGCTCTGTGGAGTGTACGGCTTAAAGTGGTCCTATGGACAGATACTCCAATCTCCGCTGTGGAGCTTTGCAGCTCCTTCAGGGTTATCTTTGGTCTCTTTGTTGCCTCTCTGATTAATGCCCTCCTTGCCTGGTCTGGGAGTTTTGGTGGGAGGCTTTCTCTTGGCAGGTTTGTTGTGGTGCCATACTCTTTCCATTTTTTAATAATGGAATTAATGGTGCTCCGTTTGAAACACGTTATGTCTTTAATTTCACTTCGCCAATTTGGACTATTTTGTGTATGTCCATTACATGAAATCCAAAATTAAAATACATTTAAATTACACGTTGAAATGAAACAAAATGGGAAAAAATGCCAGGGGGATGAATACTTTTGCAAGGCCCTGTAAGTGCACACATACAAAGACACATACGCACACACAGACATACACAGACACACGCACACTCGTAAGCCCAGACGATTGAGTAACCCAGACCTTCAACCATGGTGTGTGCGTTACCTGTGTCTGAGAAGGAGGAGTCAGTCATAGGAGTGTCGGGTGCTGTCACGCTGTCCTTCTCTTCTTCCACTATCACATCATCATCATCCTCTCCCTTCATCTTTCTATCACCATCTTCCTCCTCCTCTTCATCCCTATTAGCATTTAAAGAGTCTTGTTCGATGGAGTCACATCCAACCCTCTGACCATCATCGAGTTGAGTTTGTGTCAAGTTCTGGTTTTGGTGGGCGGAGACCTGAATTGGTTCCGAGGGGTTCGATTGGTTGTAGTGGAGGTCCACTACGCCCTCCTGACCCTCTGACACCACTGGTCCCGCCCTCTCGCACTGACCTGGAACCAGAAAAAGAGACAGGTTCTGTTGTTGTCATAACACACAGAAGGAGATTCCAATCGACTCTGGAGGCACTCATGTAGATCTAATACAGGGTCTTCCACCTTTTCTTGCCCAGGGACCCCCCCCCCCAGGCAAATTAGCAACCCAGAAACCCTCTCCCAGGCAAATCAGAGACTCAGGGACCCCCGCCCAGGCAAATTAGCAACCCAGAAACCCCCTCCCAGGCAAATCAGAGACCCAGGGACCCCCGCTCAGGCAAATTAGCAACCCAGAAACCCCCTCCCAGGCAAATCAGAGACCCAGGGACCCCCGCCCAGGCAAATTAGCAACCCAGAAACCCCCTCCCAGGCAAATCAGAGACTCAGGGACCCCCGCCCAGGCAAATTAGCAACCCAGAAACCCCCTCCCAGGCAAATCAGAGACCCAGGGACCCCCGCCCAGGCAAATTAGCAACCCAGAAACCCCCTCCCAGTCAAATCAGAGACTCAGGCACCCCGCCCAGGCAAATAAGAGACCCAGGCACCCCGCCCAGGCAATTCAGAGACCCAGGGACCCGCACCCAGGCAAATTAGCAACCCAGAAACCCCCTCCCAGGCAAATCAGAGACCCAGGGACCCACGCCCAGGCAAATCAGAGACCCAAGCACCCCGCCCAGGCAAATCAGAGACCCAGGGACCCACGCAAAATCAGAGACCCAGGCACCCCGCCCAGGCAAATCAGAGACCCAGGGAGCCACGCCCAGGCAAATTAGCAACTCAGAAACCCCCTCCAAACACATTTGCCAAAAGCAGCTGTTTAGCTGGTTAAACAAAAGGTCATCCATGTGTCGTCAAGAAGGCTTTCCAACACTTTCTGCGACTGGTATTCACCTGGAGCCTTTTCAAAGACTATGTCAGATACTCCAGTGAGTGTAATTAGCTCCAATGAATGTAATTAGCTCCAATGAATGTAATTAGCTCCAATGAATGTAATTAGCTCCAATGAATGTAATTAGCTCCAGTGAATGTAATTAGCTCCAGTGAATGTAATTAGCTCCAGTGAATGTAATTAGCTCCAGTGAATGTAATTAGCTCCAATGAATGTAATTAGCTCCAATGAATGTAATTAGCTCCAATGAATGTAATTAGCTCCAATGAATGTAATTAGCTCCATTCAGTGTCATTATCTCAATATTAGGAGTTGAGATACAGTGCCTATAAAAACAAAATCTACACCTCCATTGATTTCTTAATTTTATTGTGTTACAAAAAGTGGGATTAAAAGGAATTTCATGTATTTTTTGTCAACAATCTACACAAAATACTCTTGTCAAAAAAAAAACTCAAATTAAGATTCATTAAAAAGAACACCAATAATAATTATTCACCCCAGAGTCAATTCATGTTAGAAACACCTTATTGAGAGTCTCCTTGGGTAAGACTCTAAGAGCTTTGGGTAAGACTCTAAGAGCTTTGGACACCTGTTTTGTGCAATATTTGCACATTATTCTTTTCAATATATATATATATACAGTTGAAGTCGTAAGTTTACATACACACTCATTTTGTCCATTTTAAAGTCACTACTGGCCTGATCCCTGACCAGTTCCATTCCTATTCTGCAGCTCAGTTCAGAAGGATGACTGCATCTTTGACATCATCCACAGAATAATTACTAACTTGTTTTTATTTTCTTTAACTCGGCAAGTCAGTTCAGAACAAATTCTTATTTATAATGGCGGCCTAGGAACAGTGGGTTAACTGCCTTGTTCAGGGGCAGAACGACAGATTTTTACCTTGTCAACTCGGGGATTCGATCTAGCAACCTTTCGGTTACTGGCCCAACGCTCTAACCACCTGCCACCCCTGTCTGATTTGCTTTTGTTACAATGCTCACACTAACCCAATGCTCACACTAACCCAAATGCTCACACTAACCCAAATGCTCACACTAACCCAATGCTCACACTAACCCAATGCTCACACTAACACTAACCCAATGCTCACACTAACCCAATGCTCACACTAACCCAATGCTCACACTCACACTAACCCAATGCTCACACTAACACTAACCCAATGCTCACACTAACACTAACCCAATGCTCACACTCACACTAACCCAATGCTCACACTAACCCAATGCTCACACTAACACTAACCCAATGCTCACACTAACCCAATGCTCACACTAACCCAATGCTCACACTAACCCAATGCTCACACTAACACTAACCCAATGCTCACACTAACACTAACCCAATGCTCACACTAACACTAACCCAATGCTCACACTAACACTAACCCAATGCTCACACTAACACTAACCCAATGCTCACACTAACACTAACCCAATGCTCACACTAACACTAACCCAATGCTCACACTAACCCAATGCTCACACTAACACTAACCCAATGCTCACACTAACACTAACCCAATGCTCACACTAACCCAATGCTCACACTAACCCAATGCTCACACTAACCCAAATGCTCACACTAACCCAAATGCTCACACTAACCCAATGCTCACACTAACACTAACCCAATGTTCACACTAACCCAATGTCCACACTAACCCAATGCTCACACTAACCCAATGCTCACACTAACACTAACCCAATGCTCACACTAACCCAATGCTCACACTAACACTAACCCAATGTTCACACTAACCCAATGCTCACACTAACACTAACCCAATGCTCACACTAACCCAATGCTCACACTAACCCAATGCTCACACTAACCCAATGCTCACACTAACCCAATGCTCACACTAACACTAACCCAATGCTCACACTAACCCAATGCTCACACTAACCCAATGCTCACACTCACACTAACCCAATGCTCACACTCACACTAACCCAATGCTCACACTCACACTAACCCAATGCTCACACTAACACTAACCCAATGCTCACACTAACCCAATGCTCACACTAACACTAACCCAATGCTCACACTCACACTAACCCAATGCTCACACTCACACTAACCCAATGCTCACACTCACACTAACCCAATGCTCACACTAACACTAACCCAATGCTCACACTAACCCAATGCTCACACTAACACTAACCCAATGCTCACACTAACACTAACCCAATGCTCACACTCACACTAACCCAATGCTCACACTAACCCAATGCTCACACTAACACTAACCCAATGCTCACACTAACACTAACCCAATGCTCACACTAACACTAACCCAATGCTCACACTCACACTAACCCAATGCTCACACTAACACTAACCCAATGCTCACACTCACACTAACCCAATGCTCACACTCACACTAACCCAATGCTCACACTAACCCAATGCTCACACTCACACTAACCCAATGCTCACACTAACACTAACCCAATGCTCACACTAACCCAATGCTCACACTAACCCAATGCTCACACTAACCCAATGCTCACACTAACCCAATGCTCACACTAACCCAATGCTCACACTAACCCAATGCTCACACTAACCCAATGCTCACACTAACACTAACCCAATGCTCACACTAACACTAACCCAATGCTCACACTAACACTAACCCAATGCTCACACTAACACTAACCCAATGCTCACACTCACACTAACCCAATGCTCACACTAACCCAATGCTCACACTAACACTAACCCAATACTCACACTAACACTAACCCAATGCTCACACTAACACTAACCCAATGCTCACACTCACACTAACCCAATGCTCACACTCACACTAACCCAATGCTCACACTAACACTAACCCAATGCTCACACTCACACTAACCCAATGCTCACACTCACACTAACCCAATGCTCACACTAACACTAACCCAATGCTCACACTCACACTAACCCAATGCTCACACTCACACTAACCCAATGCTCACACTAACCCAATGCTCACACTCACACTAACCCAATGCTCACACTCACACTAACCCAATGCTCACACTAACCCAATGCTCACACTAACACTAACCCAATGCTCACACTCACACTAACCCAATGTTCACACTAACCCAATGCTCACACTCACACTAACCCAATGCTCACACTAACCCAATGCTCACACTAACCCAATGCTCACACTCACACTAACCCAATGCTCACACTCACACTAACCCAATGCTCACACTCACACTAACCCAATGCTCACACTCACACTAACCCAATGCTCACACTCACACTAACCCAATGCTCACACTAACCCAATGCTCACACTCACACTAACCCAATGCTCACACTCACACTAACCCAATGCTCACACTCACACTAACCCAATGCTCACACTCACACTAACCCAATGCTCACACTCACACTAACCCAATGCTCACACTAACACTAACCCAATGCTCACACTAACACTAACCCAATGCTCACACTAACACTAACCCAATGCTCACACTAACCCAATGCTCACACTAACCCAATGCTCACACTAACCCAATGCTCACACTAACCCAATGCTCACACTAACCCAATGCTCACACTCAACCCCAATGCTCACACTAACACTAACCCAATGCTCACACTAACACTAACCCAATGCTCACACTAACACTAACCCAATGCTCACACTACACTAACCCAATGCTCACACAATGCTCACACTAACCCAATGCTCACACTAACCCAATGCTCACACTAACCCAATGCTCACACTAACCCAATGCTCACACTCACACTAACCCAATGCTCACACTAACACTAACCCAATGCTCACACTAACCCAATGCTCACACTAACACTAACCCAATGCTCACACTAACACTAACCCAATGCTCACACTAACCCAATGCTCACACTAACCCAATGCTCACACTAACCCAATGCTCACACTAACCCAATGCTCACACTAACCCAATGCTCACACTAACCCAATGCTCACACTAACACTAATCCAATGCTCACACTAACACTAACCCAATGCTCACACTAACACTAACCCAATGCTCACACTAACCCAATACTCACACTAACCCAATACTCACACTAACACTAACCCAATGCTCACACTAACACTAACCCAATGCTCACACTAACCCAATGCTCACACTAACCCAATGCTCACACTAACCCAATGCTCACACTAACCCAATGCTCACACTAACCCAATGCTCACACTAACCCAATGCTCACACTCACACTAACCCAATGCTCACACTAACACTAACCCAATGCTCGCACTAACACTAACCCAATGCTCACACTAACACTAACCCAATGCTCACACTAACAATGCTCAACTAACACTAACCCAATGCTCACACTAACCCAATGCTCACACTAACCCAATGCTCACACTAACCCAATGCTCACACTAACCCAATGCTCACACTAACACTAACCCAATGTCCACACTAACCCAATGCTCACACTAACCCAATGCTCACACTAACCCAATGCTCACACTAACCCAATGCTCACACTAACACTAACCCAATGTCCACACTAACCCAATGCTCACACTAACCCAATGCTCACACTAACACTAACCCAATGCTCACACTAACACTAACCCAATGCTCACACTAACACTAACCCAATGCTCACACTAACACTAACCCAATACTCACACTAACACTAACCCAATGCTCACACTAACCCAATGCTCACACTAACCCAATGCTCACACTCACACTAACCCAATGCTCACACTAACCCAATGCTCACACTAACCCAATGCTCACACTAACCCAATGCTCACACTAACACTAACCCAATGCTCACACTAACACTAACCCAATGCTCACACTAACACTAACCCAATGCTCACACTAATCCAATGCTCACACTAACACTAACCCAATACTCACACTAACACTAACCCAATGCTCACACTAACACTAACCCAATACTCACACTAACACTAACCCAATACTCACACTAACACTAACCCAATGCTCACACTCACACTAACCCAATGCTCACACTAACCCAATGCTCACACTAACCCAATGCTCACACTAACACTAACCCAATGCTCACACTAACCCAATGCTCACACTAACCCAATGCTCACACTAACACTAACCCAATGCTCACACTAACCCAATGCTCACACTAACCCAATGCTCACACTAACACTAACCCAATGCTCACACTAACCCAATGCTCACACTAACCCAATGCTCACACTAACACTAACCCAATGCTCACACTAACCCAATGCTCACACTAACCCAATGCTCACACTAACACAATGCTCACACTAACCCAATGCTCACACTAACCCAATGCTCACACTAACACTAACCCAATGCTCACACTAACACTAACCCAATGCTCACACTAACACTAACCCAATGCTCACACTAACACTAACCCAATGCTCACACTCACACTAACCCAATGCTCACACTAACACTAACCCAAATGCTCACACTAACCCAATGCTCACACTAACCCAATGCTCACACTAACCCAATGCTCACACTAACCCAATGTTCACACTAACCCAATGTTCACACTAACCCAATGTTCACACTAACCCAATGTTCACACTAACCCAATGTTCACACTAACCCAATGCTTTTAAATAAATGACCAGGAGAAAAGGGTGAAGAATCGGGACATAAGACAATATTTCAGCTCTCTCTCTCTCTGCCTCTCCTCTCCTAGATCTTATGCAGAGCTCCTCTCTCTCCCTCTCCTCTCCTAGACCTTATCCAGAGAGCTCCTCTCTTCTTCTGCCTCTCCTCTCCTAGACCTTATCCAGAGAGCTCCTCTCTCTCCCTCTCCTCTGCTAGACCTTATCCAAAGAGCTCCTCTCTCTCCCTCTCCTCTGCTAGACCTTATCCAGAGAGCTCCTCTCTCTCCTCTCCTAGACCTTATCCAGAGAGCTCCTCTCTCTCCCTCTCCTCTCCTAGACCTTATCCAGAGAGCTCCTCTCTCTCCCTCTCCTCTCCTAGACCTTATCCAGAGAGCTCCTCTCTCTCCCTCTCCTCTGCTCTGCTAGACCTTATCCAGAGAGCTCCTCTCTCTCCCTCTCCTCTGCTCTGCTAGACCTTATCCAAAGAGCTCCTCTCTCTCCCTCTCCTCTCCTAGACCTTATCCAGAGAGCTCCTCTCTCTCTCCCTGCCTCCCGCACTCACCCATGGGCTCAGCAGGTAGCCTAGTGGTTAGATCGTTGGGCCAGTAACCGAAAGGTTTCTGGCTGGAATCCCCGAGCTGACAAGGTAAAACATATGTTGTTCGCTCTGGATAAGAGCGTCTGCTAAATGACTTAAATGTAAATGTAAATGTTGTTCAGCCCCTGAGCAAGGCAGTTAACCCACTGTTTCCCGTGTGCCGATGACATGGATGTCAATTAAGGGAGCCCCCCCCCGCATCTCTCTGATTCAGAGGTGTTAAATGCGGAAGACTCATTTCAATTGAAGGCATTCAGTTGTACAACTGACTAGGTCCCCCCCTTCCTCTCCCTGTCACCTTCTCATCCTTACCCTCATCCATGGGGCTCCTCCTCCGTGACCTCTCAGCATGAAGGTCGGCCACTCCCCTTGCCACGCCTACAATAAACAGCCCTCCTACTGACTAGAGAGAGAGAGAGGGAGAGAGTTTATTTCCCTTTTGTTTGTCTATTCCACTTGCTTTGGCAATGTAAACATATGTTTCTAATTCCCTTTGAGAGAGGGGGGAAGAGAGAAAGAACGAGGGAGTAGTGAGAGAAAGAATAGAGGCTTTCACTCTTCCACTGCCTTGCCTGTCCTGAGATACTGGGCTGTTTATAAGCCTTCCTCTCATCAGTTCAATTTTGTTTAAAGTTTCACCACATTACAGCAGTAAAACAAGCTAAAATCCTAAAATCTGATCTTTTGACCCCTAAAACAAGAGAAAAGACTTCCTCCTAATGTACTACATGTTTTTATAGGAAGTATAAAAGTATCAAATATAATCTCCTTCGTAGAAAGCTCCATTAAAACTCAGGGAGACATAACACAAACACTCATTCTGCCCTTACAAGGGCTGGTCAGAACTCCCTGGGTTGCTAAGCGCTGTCTGGATCTTGACCAATCAGATTGGAGACAGGGGAAGAAGGTCAGAGGTGAACAGATGTGAGTTGGTTAGAATAGGGTGTGTTCAGAGCATTGCAGAAAGAAAATTAATTCCCTGTTCTATCCAAGAGATAGTCATGTCCCAATCCCAAATGGACCCCTACGCGCATATGACAATCTGAGAGGATTCAATTGGCATAATCAATATGGTTTAACTTTCACTTAGCCTATCAGAAGGCAAGGCGTTATTACCAGTGTAAGGAAGGGAATAGAAAAGAGAGAACATGTCTAACGCAATTCCTGAGTAAACAAACACATTCTTCCAAATCTCAAAACACTGAGAATTAGAGGTCGACAGATTAGGATTTTTCAGCGGTGATAGCGATTCATCTGACATTTTTTATTTATTTATGTATATATATATATATATAAAATAATGACAATTACAACAATACTGAATGAACAACGAACACTTTTATTTTAACTTGATATAATACATAAATAAAATAAATTTAGTCTGAAATAATGAAACATTTCTGTTTGATTTAAATAATTAAAAAACAAAGTGTTAGAGAAGTAAAAGTGCAATATGTGCCATGTAAAAAAGCTAACATTTAAATTCCTTGCTCTGAACATGAGAACATATGAAAGCTGGTGGTTTCTTTTAACATGAGTCTTCAATATTCCCAGGTAAGAAGTTTTAGGTTGAGGTTATTATAGGAATTACAGGACTATTTTTCTCTATACCATTTTGTATTTCATAGACCTATAACTATTGGATGTTCTTATGGGCACTATAGTATTGCCAGCCTAATCTTGGGAGTTGATAGGTAGGCTTGAAGTCATAAATAGCGCTGTGCTTCAAGCATTGCGAAGAGCTGCTGGCAAAACGCACGAAAGCGCTGTTTGAATGAATGCTTATGAGCCTGCTGCTGCCTACCATCACTCAGTCAGTCTGCTCTATCAAATCATAGACTTAATTATAACATAATAACACACAGAAACACGAGCCTTTGGTCATTATTAAGGTCAAATTCGGAAACTATCATTTAGAAAACAAAACGTTTATTCTTTCAGTGAAATATGGAACCGTTATATATTTTATCGAACAGATGGCATCCATCAGTCTAAATATTTATGTTATTATGTTATATTGCACAACCTTCAATGTTATGTCAAATTAATTACTGTCTTTGTTAGGAAGAAATGGTCTTCACACAGTTCGCAACGAGCCAGGCGGCCCAAACTGTTGCATATACCCTGACTCCTTGCAGCCACAAAGTCCTTTTTGATGCTGCACTTGCATAACAGGTGGTCAGCCTGCCACGCAGTCTCCTCGTAGATTACAATGTAATCGGCGTCCAAAAAGGTCATGCCAATTAATCGGTCAACCTCTACTTAGAATACTCTTCAGCATTAAAAAGACAGTTCGGAATAGTTTGTACATATCTTATGACAACATGTTGTGTCGTTTTGTTCATTTTGGACTTTGCCTGTTCCTGCACACAACCTTTTTATCGAGGTAAATTGAAGTCGGTAGCCGAAGTCTACGCCCCCTCGTAAATGCCTGTTGTCATTCCCCAAGAGACGACTCGTCCTCGTGCAAATTTTCTGATGTGAGAAATACTGCACCAAAAATGTCAAAATGTATGTATTGTAACGACCCAGGGAAATTGCCGCACGAGCGTGCTTTTGCAGCACAGTCGATAGCGCGCCGGACCTCGGGCTCTAGACCTGCCCCTTGCTGTTTCATTACATTGGTGTCAGAAGTGGTATCGGACCTTGCATCCACGACAGTGCGTGTGCTTGGCTGGTGAGCGCGTTCCTGTAAGACGTCGAGTCACTAGCTAGCGCGAAGAGGAGGGAGTAGTGTAACGACCCTGGGTTTATAAACGTGGGAATCGGCCCTGCTAATTGTGGAGAGAAAGGTTAGCATGTTTTTATATGATATCTGAGCGAGACTAATAAAATAATGCGCCCCCCCCCCGGCCGGTAATTCAACCATGACAAGTTTAGATTGCTAAATTAGTTTAACTGCCAACTATCTACGAAAATGTAGCTGACATGGGCTAATTGACTGACCATCAGTGACTGACAGAGAAAAACTGCTGATGCACAACCACATTTCTATATTGCACCTTGTGTATTCTACTATTCTAACTCGCAACAGTAAATTGAGACCCAATTTAGCTCCGAAAAAATGTATCGGAGGGCATTCAAAAGGGGGGCCGCCAATTGCCCATCCATGTTCTAGAGGGTTAGGCCCGAAGAAAGACTTCATAGAATGGACATATCCCAGGAGTATTGTATGGAACATGCAGAATAACCTGCAGAGCATGGCAGGTGGCTTTATGCTACGCCTACCTCTGAATTAATGGTGTTATTCACAATGCATCTCTAAGGGGAGTGTGTGTGTCTCAGCAGGGCATGTTGGCGCCAGCTGAACTTGGCCACTGTTAATGTTAACCCTCCTTGCCATCTCTCGTCCTCCCTATCCATCTACCCTTCTCTGTTACTCTTGGCTCTCGGTCTACCACTTATTCTCTCCCTATATCACCACATCATCCTTCGTCTCTGTTCTCTTCCAGGGGGCCCATAAATAATGAAGTACACACACAGTTACACACAGGTGGAAAGTAGGTCAGCCAATCTCACGTGAGAGAAGGGGTAAAAACAATGTTTGGAACACATACACACACATTCGATCCAAAGCCAACTCAACTGACAAAAACACCCAAGTGGGAACATGCACAGGCTAGAACTTGCAATTAATTCACACACAGGGAGTATAATCAATATTAACTAGCCTCACCGGGGTGGATTTTATGACTCATCAACCTGAAGCTACAAGGCATTACACAACACACAGAAGCTACATAGAGGACTGTTCAGGTGACTCGTCTGAATGTAATAAGACGCACTTCCATGTTCCCTCTACACAGATGCTTTATGTGTATCTGGGGGTCTATGTGAAGAACATCAGACAGTTATGTATTCCTCTCATAAAATTAACATACTCTGTCCTCACCCAGTACTACAATACACAACTATTGAAAAAAAAACCTGCTTTACGGCAAGGGCTACAATGCGGACATTTTTTTTCTCCGTGCAGACAATTGTCCTGACAATGCTAGCAAATAATAGGTAATGTCGTGATTAGTTATCTTCACTAGCTTGTCAACGGGTTTACTTGGCTAGCTAGCATAACAAGCTAACCTTAGTTAGCCTACCTATAGCGGTCTACGTTGCTTACGTTACTGTACCTACTACTATACACATTGCTAGCTATTAAGGTCCCGTGTTATTGCAAAATTCAATATGAATTCATATAAGTACGTATATGTTTAACACACGGTTGGATCATGTTAGCTGTGACCTAGCTAACTTGGCTAAATAAACATGTCTGGCTGTCAAGCTAGTGCTTGTCAGGTTTTTACGGTGCTTTTTGATACAAATTCGTTGTCTTCTAAAACACGGCCGTAGCTAGCTACTTACAATTGAATGAATTTTGGGTCCTGTATCCAGTATGCAGGGTGCTGAACCAAACATTGACACTGATATTTGTTTTCCGGTATCTTCCTTGCACCTATCCGGAAAGATTCCCAATCTGACGCTTTCCTATCGGCGGACAGCTTTTGCAGTGGTTTGGCGCCATCAGGCGGTCATATAGCGTAGCTACAAATACGACGAGGTCAAGCGTCAGATGTAAGATAGTTAGGTTTTTCTAGCGGGAAACATATGCTTTATTGCGGGGATAAACAGTTTGTCAAAAATAGTGACAATACTAGTTGAATACTAAGTTTCTAAACAGCATTGTCGACCAACAATGCACACAGACTCCCACAGTCATGATTTGCAACACACCAATTATGCATTCATTTTAAATAAATTACCTTTGAAACAGTCAACCAGTATTAATCAAAACATTTATTTTGATAATTACATTTCCTACAATGGTTATAGCATGAAAGATGCAATATGCTTTTTGATGTACTCTAATCACAAAATCATTTATCCAGCTGGAATGCTAAGGCATATGATGACAATCAGTGAATATAAAATGGCACTGACTGACCATGGTCAGACATTTTAGTACTTACCATTTAGAATTAGTCCTAATAGCCCAAAACTGTACATATAACTGAATGAACTGTCAATACATGTAGACATGGTATGCATGTACACTAAAAAGTTACCTATACACAAAACAATTCAAGCGGTAGAAACCAATCACATATGATTGCCTGGAAACCTGACGTTGAATTGCATGTCGGGCAGAAACGAGCGTTTGAATCAGGAAGGTTTCCTCTCACGACCTCCACAAGCCAGAATGTTGAATAAAATGTTATTTGAATGTACATTTCTGGTTGTCCATGTGGTTGGTCCTTTTGCAGGTAGGAATGTAAGACAGTATATCCACAGGAAAGTATAATTCCATCAACTTTTCAAAGTGCTGCTATTGCTTTCAGATTTAGATCATCTGAAGCATGCATACTTGCCAAGCTCGTGCACAGCTTCACATGGTTCTGCTATTGCTTTCAGATTTAGATCATCTGAAGCATGCATACTTGCCAAGCTCGTGCACAGCTTCACATGGTTCTGCGCATGCTTCAGGTGATAGAAATCTGAACGCTCTACCAGTGCTTTGAAAAGTTGATGTAATTTCACTTTAATGTGGATATATTGTCTCACATTCCTACCTCCAAAAGGACCAACCAGTAAAGTACTTACAAATATTTTATTCAACATTCTGACTTAGATGTCATGCGAGGAAACTTTCGTGATTAAAAATGCTCATTTCTGCCCGATGTAGTATTCAATGCAATTCAACATCAGGTTTTCAGGAAACGCATACTAGTATGACCCAGTTAGTTTCATGTGCTGTGTTAGCAAAATGCCTATAGTATTAAAAACCCATGAATAACAGTGACAAAATGTGATTGAATGGTTTAAATACATCTTGACTCATTATAACCTTGCTTTGCCAATAAAGTAACCATTCTGCTGCTACCCGTAACCAACCGTAGAGAAAACATCCTATGAGGGTAGAAGCAGCAGCCTTTTCACCAGTCAACTCTTCGGCTCGACTGGACAGCACTCGCATAGAGCTCAGGACAAAACACTGTAGCCCCTTTTAAAAAGATCAAATACCAAACGCATCAGCTCAGGACCACCCTAAACTATGACGTTGGGAGTGGTTCAACAGTCCAACAACTTGGGGGTTTATGGTTATGTAGAATTGTAGCCTCGGACAGCCTGGCTGCACTACCCTTCCAATCCTAGTGGTGGCGCTGTGTGTCTATATCCATCCCTCCTTCTGGGTGTTCTCCAGTACCTCCTCATACAGCCAGCTCTGGGTGAACTCCTGGGACTTATCCACCAGTTCAAACAGCTGCTTGTACTCCTCTGGGTAGACATGGCCCGTCAGTACATCCTCCTGCATCCCCATCTCCTTCAGCAGCTTAGGACCACTGTCTGGACTCCACATACTGGGAGAGAGAATGAGGGTGAGAGGCAGAGATGGAGAAAGGGAGCAGACTAAATTATCAATGTGGCCAACAAGGATCATATTTAAGTTTGTACAGCACTCACTTGAAACGGTCTGTGCAAGATTGTGTGTGTGCGCGCGAGTTCCACTCACTTGAGCCGGTCTACTAGCCGGGCCTTCCTCTTGGCCAAACATTGTTTGACCATCATAACCAGGGTGGCTGCATTGGAGGGGGTCAGCGAGGCGGAGAACAGGTCCTTGCGAGGTGTCATTCGCACCAGACACAGGTTGTCATTAGGAAGCTGGAGGACAGGGGGAAAACGACAGGCTTCAGACCTTGTCTGTTTTCTAAATGGTTGTAGCTAGGCCGGTACAGCGTGCTTTATAGAAGAGACAAACTCAATAGCAACGATCATAAAACGTAAAACACACAGAAGAGCAGAATTAGCAGTTATCCAATATTTGTAACAAGTCTCCAATATGCAGTACATGACATTGTATTTCACTGTATATTCAAACACAGGAGGATCTGACAAAGTGAATGTTCCATTATGATGCTGGTAGAACAGTGCATTCTTACTCTGCTCTTTGGAATGGCCAGCTTGTACTTAGAAGAAGTCACAAACGATGCCCGCGGCTCCTGAAAGAGAACACAGAGAGAAGAGCATCTGTTAGAAGAGACACTGTCAAAGCTCTGTGACATCTGCTCTCACCACTTTTCATGTTCCATTCCTCCAGTTCTACCTTAACTCACACACCCCCTAATCTTCCCACCAGGTATATCAACTTCTCTCCCCCTCCTGCTTATTTCCAGTCCTCCAGTTATAGCCCTTCCCGCTCACCTTGTGTAGCAGTTCGATGTGGCATGCCATCTGCCATAAAGCGCCAAACGCTCTGTAGTTCAACATGTCCCCTGGCTTAGCCATTAGTTTCTATGGGAGAGAAAGAACAAAACCATCCACACCATTGTTAAAACACCACCACTGCATTTGCGCTCATTGAGTCTCTGTGTGTGTGTGTGTGTGTGTGTGTGCACTCACCAGGTATTCCTTCTCGCTGATGAACATGTTGAGCTCTACTCGTCCGTAACGGTAGATAGAGAGCCGATCAAACAGGACATACAGCAGCTTCCACAGCTGACTCCTCTCAATGCGCTGGGGGATTATACCAACCACCTTCACTGGAACCTCTATATATACACACACACACAGTTAACAAACACACAAAAACAGGATAGTTTGTTCTATCTATTGTGGTCAGCACCTTTTCACCAGGGTCAAATTCCTGGTATAGATGAGGGATGCAACGGTACAGTATGTTATGGAACCGTTCAGGACGACCCCTACGGTTCAATACACACACGTGAACCGCGGAATAATGGTATGCCGGTCCTTTTCCAAAACTTGATAATTGCGCTGCAGACTACCCACACATTGTACATTCAGATCCACACGTGTCGCTTGGGGCCGTTAGGGAGCTCCTGAGGGCTGACAAACTTTACTCCACAACAATGTCTCACTGCAGCAACCGCAGTAACCGCAACCCCCTTAAACAAACAATGACGATTTGCAATGACACCTCAGTAGGAAATATCCCTAAAGGGGCCCCACGAGGAGGGGAAACTAATAACAAGTATTCTCTCAGCTCCAACGTGACAATGGCGAGCGCTAGCAGGAGAAGCTCATTTTAAGAGGCACCGCCGTCTTTCAAATCCGCTGTGTGGGAACATTTTGGATTCAGCGTTCAATACTGTAATGAAACAGCAGGAAGCAGGTCTCGAACCCTCGACCTTCTAGCCCAAAGTCCAGCGCGCTATCGTCTGTGCCGCAAAAATACGCTCCAATGGCAGAGTCGATTTCCGCGCTTATAAACCGAGGGACGTTACAATATGATGACGAGGGTAAGAAGACCGTAAAATAAAGTACAGTCTGCACACACAATTGACAGACACCCAATCTAGCTCTCTCTAGCTCTCTCCACTGATAGTTGGACATCCAGAGCAACGCTACCCCTCTCTCTGACGGTTCACTGTGTACTGGAAGCTACCCCTCTCTGACGGTTCACTGTGTACTGGAAGCTACCCCTCTCTGACGGTTCACTGTGTACTGGAAGCTACCCCTCTCCGACGGTTCACTGTGTACTGGAAGCTACCCCTCTCCGACGGTTCACTGTGTACTGGAAGCTACCCCTCTCCGACGGTTCACTGTGTACTGGAAGCTACCCCTCTCCGACGGTTCACTGTGTACTGGAAGCTACCCCTCTCTGACGGTTCACTGTGTACTGGAAGCTACCCCTCTCTGACGGTTCACTGTGTACTGGAAGCTACCCCTCTCTGACGGTTCACTGTGTACTGGAAGCTACCCCTCTCTGACGGTTCACTGTGTACTGGAAGCTACCCCTCTCTGACGGTTCACTGTGTACTGGAAGCTACCCCTCTCTGACGGTTCACTGTGTACTGGAAGCTACCCCTCTCTGACGGTTCACTGTGTACTGGAAGCTACCCCTCTCTGACGGTTCACTGTGTACTGGATTGGGAGATGGTTGTCAAAGCTAAGAAGCACCTTTAATTTGAACATTTTTCTCCCCTTGATCTCATACAGTAGAGACAGAAACCAGGCCTAGTCAGTCATGCTGCCATTTTTCTGAATGGAATGTTTGATTTGTTTTTAGGCAAAATAAATAGTTCATTGTTTAAAGGGTGATGTGTTGAATTTGTTTCTTAAATATAAAAGATATCGAAACCGTACAGTTGCCCACAAAGCGTGATACATACCGAACCGTGGGCCCACTGTACCGTTGCCCACAAAGCGTGATACATACCGAACCGTGGGCCCACTGTACCGTTGCCCACAAAGCGTGATACATACCGAACCGTGGGCCCACTGTACCGTTGCCCACAAAGCGTGATACAAACCGAACCGTGGGCCCACTGTACCGTTGCCCACAAAGCGTGATACATACTGTACCGTGGGCCCACTGTACCGTTGCCCACAAAGCGTGATACATACTGTACCGTGGGCCCACTGTACCGTTGCCCACAAAGCGTGATACATACTGTACCGTGGGCCCACTGTACCGTTGCCCACAAAGCGTGATACAAACCGAACCGTGGGCCCACTGTACCGTTGCCCACAAAGCGTGATACATACTGTACCGTTGCCCACAAAGCGTGATACATACCGAACCGTGGGCCCACTGTACCGTTGCCCACAAAGCGTGATACAAACCGAACCGTGGGCCCACTGTACCGTTGCCCACAAAGCGTGATACAAACCGAACCGTGGGCCCACTGTACCGTTGCCCACAAAGCGTGATACATACTGTACCGTGGGCCCACTGTACCGTTGCCCACAAAGCGTGATACATACTGCACCGTGGGCCCACTGTACCGTTGCCCACAAAGCGTGATACATACTGTACCGTGGGCCCACTGTACCGTTGCCCACAAAGCGTGATACAAACCGAACCGTGGGCCCACTGTACCGTTGCCCACAAAGCGTGATACATACTGTACCGTTGCCCACAAAGCGTGATACATACCGAACCATGGGCCCACTGTACCGTTGCCCACAAAGCGTGATACATACTGTACCGTGGGCCCACTGTACCGTTGCCCACAAAGCGTGATACATACTGTACCGTGGGCCCACTGTACCGTTGCCCACAAAGTGTGATACATACCGAACCGTGGGCCCACTGTACCGTTGCCCACAAAGCGTGATACATACTGTACCGTGGGCCCACTGTACCGTTGCCCACAAAGCGTGATACATACCGAACCGTGGCCCCACTGTAACGTTGCCCACAAAGCGTGATACATACTGTACCGTGGGCCCACTGTACCGTTGCCCACAAAGTGTGATACATACTGTACCGTGGGCCCACTGTACCGTTGCCCACAAAGCGTGATACATACTGTACCGTGGGCCCACTGTACCGTTGCCCACAAAGCGTGATACATACCGAACCGTGGGCCCACTGTAACGTTGCCCACAAAGTGTGATACATACTGTACCGTGGGCCCACTGTACCGTTGCCCACAAAGTGTGATACATACTGTACCGTGGGCCCACTGTACCGTTGCCCACAAAGCGTGATACATACTGTACCGTGGGCCCACTGTACCGTTGCCCACAAAGCGTGATACATACTGTACCGTGGGCCCACTGTACCATTGCCCACAAAGCGTGATACATACTGTACCGTGGGCCCACTGTACCGTTGCCCACAAAGTGTGATACATACCGAACCGTGGGCCCACTCTACCGTTGCCCACAAAGCGTGATACACCCTGAACCGTGGGCCCACTGTACCGTTGCCCACAAAGCGTGATACATACTGTACCGTTGCCCACTGTACCGTTGCATCCCTAGTATAGATGTACTTGGTGAATAAAGGGGAGTCTGATAATGTGTCCTTGTATGTCTTTTTCCTGTGTGTGTCTCACCATCGGTCCAGTTTGCCTCTGATATGCCCAGGTCAGTGAACAGTTTGTCAGTGTACATGGCCGGAGGTCTCATGCTGCCTCTGCCCATAGGGTCCAGCTTGAAGAAATCACAGTGGACCACCTCCAGCTGACCATCCAGAAGACACTCCAAAGCCTACACACACACACACCAGAATGTTGGTACAATGAAGATATGTAGACATGTAACTCTCCTACTGAAAATGACCTTGGCCCGAGGCTGGGTAGACTCACCTGCAGGTCAGGTAGGAAGGACTTCTCTCCCTCCAGCGTCACCACTCTCTGAGCTCCAGAATTCAGCAGAGTCCTAGTCAACACCCCTGGGCCTGAGACACACATTATAATGAACACTCCCATTGTTACTGACCACACACACAAAGTCTCCCATTGTTACTGACCACATACACAAACCTCTTCCCATTGTTACTGACCACACACACAAACCTCTCCCATTGTTACAAACCACACTACCATTCCAGTGTTTTACTTGCTATATTGTATTTGTACGGTTGTATTCGGCAAGGTGACAACTAAAATGAGATTTTAAGTCCCAAATGACATAGAACACAGACGCAGCACGTACCTGGATTACATTCAAATATAACAGCTTTGCTGTCCTCCAGGTCAGGTCCTAGGTGGTGAGTGACCAGTTTGGCCAGGGCAGGGTCTATGATGAACCTTTTGATGGTTCTACAGAGCTGAGCCCTCTGAGTGTTCTCCTCTACCTCCCCTAGGTCCAGGAAGTCATACCTGCCCAGCGGGCGACTCTGGTCCTAAACACACACACACACACGAGACAGACACATTAACAAACATTCTCCTTTCATCTTCCCTACTTCAATGACCACTGCCCTCTTCCTTCATCGCTCCATCCTGCCTCAACCCAGGACTGACCACTACTGGCACAATGCAGTTTCTCTGGACCCCCGTAAGGTTGCTGTTTGCCCCAAACCCCCAGGAATAGAACATGTCAGCCACTCACAACATATTAACTATACAGCTCACTGGCCGTGGTGCCCAAATTGTGACATGTCTATGCGGCTGCATGTCTATTGAATTAATGATATGCTTTCTGTGGTGCCAGGGTATGTCTAGCCTTGCTTTAGCTAACAGATAAATGTTTCTTGGTAGGCCTATTTGGTTGCCATTTTCTCAAGTTAAGCACAACATTTCACAAATCTAAAGGTGTCCCAATGCTGCCATTTTTTGACTGCTGGCAATAATGTATTTACTTGTGCAGTAATTAAAAAGTTGGAAATTCAAACATTGCAGATTGTTCCTGAACCTGCATGACATGAGCGGTCCTCGTGCGCTCTCCCAGCTTGGATAGAAAGCCGTTTGTAAAACCAGTCTCTTAATGCCAACTAATACAGCCAGTCCACCCTCAAAACACTAGTTTACTAGGGATTGTTTTGTTATGCAGTGTATCCTACCATCTATTGCGTTACACAGTATTTAGTAACTTTTCATAAAAATGTAATATCATAGCCTAACGAGGGGGAAAAAGGAGTCGGCTTATGGATTCATTCAGCCACTATTTATTGTTGAATTCAGGGGGTCTTGTATGACTAATAGCCTACACAAATGGGCTGCAATATTCAAGATACATTTAATTAAATCCCATTTGAGACACCGCCTGAAGTCCTTTGGGTGCAAATGTTTTTGCCACAACCTGTAGGTTGAGGTTACTGGCCCAACTGTTTTCTATACTGAGTACTGTAAACTCTGGCACTTATGTCCATTGCGCTGCACAACATTTCAACTCAGTCTTGAATGATGCATGCCAAGATATACCAGAGATAAGGGACTGTTGATATTGCAACCACACAACTAAAACAGAGAATTGTTATCCACTAAAGATGATCTGTTTGAATCTGCCAATTTATTGTCTGTCCAGTATCCAGACGACATGTCCCCAGAGCTTCCTATACAGTTCATCTTGTTCAATAACGCACTTTTTCAGTCACATTCCTGTAGCCCAAGAAACACGCAGCTTCCTAGTAGATACGAAAAATAAAAAAGTTCACATGGGCCCCCAGAGCTCAAGCATAACTGTTGTGCAAAACCAATAAGACATTGTTAACAAACACAAACCCAGTAGCTTTCCCAAAGTTTTGGAGCAACTGGTTTGCGGTTGTTATGGATACATTGTTACTTGTCCATAAAACACCACCGGTATCTCTACCTGGACAGAGACAGCCACAGCAGACAGGTTTCTGTGGGTTGGGGCTGAAGAGGGGGATGCCCGGTCTGTCCTAGCCTGTTGGGGCTGTGGCCGGCCGGGGCCGGAGGAAAGCGAGTCCAGGCTGAAGGTCCGTCTCTGGAGCAGGAGCCTGGGGCTACAGGGAGAGGCAGACTGCTTCAGGGTGGGCCTAGCCCTGGGGTGGCAACATGCAGATCGCACCGCTACCACAAACAGTTTACTTGCCTGAGTGGACATGGCGGACAGATGGCAAGAGGAGGGATGATGCTCACAACCTGTGAATGAAGAAGAGGCAGAGGTTAGGAAGAGCTCTGAATAAGTGTATATGGTTACCACTACATATTATTCTGGATGCAATAGTTTGGTTAGACACCACCCAATGAGAACTTAGTTTACGAGTAGTGTCTATAGTTTACTAGAAAAATATTCATGATAGCCACAGTTGATGGGGACCAGCGCACTGTCAACAAAAACATGTCCTTGAAATACAGAATGTAACTAACGTTAACTAGTTTACACTCAAGCCCGACACCACGTGTCTTGACATTGTTTCTCAACGTTAAATTATGTTTATATACTTGGTGATGTTGAGTGAATAATTTGACTTATCGTCGAATCGGATCGATAGCTAGCTTACATTAGTTCCAAAGTTAAGTTACTAACGTTATATCAAAAGCTGAGGTAGCCAGCTAGCTAACGTTAGCTAGTTATCTATATAAAATGTTAGGTAGCTAGCTACATTAGATACCAACCTAAACGTTTATTTTAAAGTTATTCTGCCAAACAATTTTGGATATGGCTATCGGTCTGGATAGATATCTAGCTTACATGCCTTGTACTATGGAAAATGCTCTGCAACGCTACGTTTAGCAAGTAAGCTAGCTACAATGCTAGCTGGCTAACGTTAGAGATATATCTAGCAAGCTGATCATCAACAGCAAGTATGATACATTGCGTCAAAACTGGGCTTACTTTATCTCAGATATATCGTCGTTTGTCCTGATGTTGCTCTTATTTTAATCTAAAGACAGTTTACATAGAGCAGAATGTTGTAAAAATGCAGTGACATTGAACATGTTGACCCTCGTTGATTTCACAACGCCCATATTACAGTGATGGTTTTACGTCACTAGCAAGCGACGACGCAAAATAAGAGATTGATAGGACAGAGAGCCAATCTTAATAAAAAATGTGTATAACCACGCCTACTTTTTGATCTCACCGTTTCAATTGGTTATTTATTTAATTTGTATTCTAATCGTGTTTGTGTTCTAATCGGGTGGTTAATGAGATCAAATAACATGTTATAACAAATACAAAAATATGTCTTTAAACTAGCATAAATAAAACGCTTAGTTTGTGCATGTAGACTATTTGCATCACCGGTGTTTTGGTGTGCGTATTATTTTGGTGTATATATATATATATTAGCTCATTGCGTCGACCGAGCAGCATCATCATCATCTTCAGACTACGGAAGTCACAGCTTTGCTCTATGACTTGTACGAGCACGTTTCTTGTACGCTTATTCCTGGTTTCGCCCCTTGTGCTGTGTGTTTTCTTGAGTATAACTAGCTATTTGTAACTATGGCGAAGGTGGATACCTCCTCTAGCAGACCTTATCACATTGTTATTTTCGGGGCTTCGGGTTTCACCGGGCAGTTCGTGGTTGAAGAGGTGGCCAGGATCGTGTCGGAGGGCCCGAATGGGACGCTGAAATGGGCTGTGGCTGGGAGAAGCAGACAGAAACTGGACAAAGTTCTAGAGCAGGCCGCCGGAGCCCTCGGTACGTAACGTTACTGGCCTCATTGACATGTAAACCTTAGCAAACTAGCTAATAAAGTTTGTTACACATCGAATTAGTTAAATCTGGATATATGTCAAGTCAGAGAGGATCTTTGGTCTCGTTAGCTGACTGACACCATTGTGCATTGTCATTGGATTTCACATAAGGGTTCAAGGAAGTTTGCTAGCTGGGTGTCACACAGTGTGTCTACTGTGTCGTGCCAGCCAGCAAACTCACCTGATTTAACTTGGAACAAGGAGTCACTGTATCATTTAACCAAGTGTTTTGACCAAGGATGTTCTGCACTCAGTATGCCATAGGCTTCGAAAAAAATATAACTCAAGTGCACAGACAAATGTATATATTAATTCCATTACTTTACTTTAGATGTGTGTGTTGTTGTGAAATTGTTAGATATAACTGCACTGTTAGAGCTAGAAACAAGCATTTCCCTACACTCACAATAACATCTGCTAAACATGTGTATGTGACCAATACAATTTGATTTGATTTAGTCACTTATGTGTTTCAGTAGTTGTGGTAGCTGGAAAGATATGTTGTTAGACCAGATAGCTTACACTCTACAAAGTTCCTCTACGCAACACTTAATACATTACATTTTAATTCAGTTTTTGATTAGTGAGTGGCTGGCTTTCCTGGAAAGGGATGGGTTCTACTAATAGGGTTGAGATTAGGAGAAGTTCTTGCTGCCCTCCTGGGATAGCCCTCGACAACAGCTGATAAAAAAATACCCCAATCGGGATATAGCCTCAACCTTCCCACCCCTGGCCTCAATGGTGACTCTGTGTCCTGCTCTATAGCTGTGGCCAGGTTGCCATTCTAGACACAGTTGTAATGGGTTATATGGCAAAATAATACGCATTCTCAGGTACTTCAGAGAGTTTGTTTGGAATATGCAACAGACCCATAGCCTAGTTTGGCATTTGTGTACGTTGTGAATGCATTGTTTTATAGTCGTTCATCCATCTACTGACCCCTTGTTTTTCCTCCATCATTGAGATTTCAATCAAGCAGTATTTTCCTATCTGTTATGGCTATGTCAAGTATATGGCACAGCATTCTGTGTGTCCATTCAGTGTGTACATAGCCTACAGCAGTTCATGTTTGGTAATTACAGTAGGCTAGTAGTGTACCGCATATAACTTATACTGGGGGCAAATGCAAAACTGCACAGGAAAGATAACTGCTCTTCGAAGGTACTTTATTGAACCAGAATAAAAAAGGCAGATTTTATTTCATTAGGTTCTTTTAGTCCTCATTCTGACTCATTTTCCAAGAGGTGACACACTTTAGCACTTAGAAATCTACCTGAACTAGATTGAAGGAAACAGTAACACAGAGGCTTAGGGGTAAAAACAGATGGCAATGTTGTACTTTAAAGGACAGGCTACACATTCAGATTTAATTCAGGGGTCTGCCAAACAAAGGGTCAGCCACACTGGCCCACCCAATTACTTTTTGGTCACTGAGCTATTTTAAACCAGATCATTGTTGTACAACATATTGTAGTTTGTTCAACACATAATGAAGTGTGTTGTCTTTGTAAATGTGTTAATAATATAATGGTGAAATGACTGACTCCTCTGCTGTGTGTTTCAGGTAAGCCAGAGCTGAGGACTGCGGTGGAGATCATAGTGGCTGATGTGGGAGAGCCTGATTCTCTGGCCGCCATGTGCAAACAGGCTGTCATTGTTCTCAACTGTGTGGGGCCAGTAAGTACTGACTGGAGATGCCACACACAACAGCACACACACACACACACAGACACATACTGTAAGTGCTGCAGAGACACAATGAGTGTGATTGTCAGAAATGAAGAGGGATATCAATGCTGCCTCTTCTATTGTTAGAATTCAGATATTAGTATGGAAGAGTGTTTTGATGTCAGTCCTAATCATCACTTTGCCCTCCTGTTGTGCCATGGAGCTGCAGAATGAGGCCTGATAGCAGTGAGGACTTGACTTTGCAGAATGAGGTCTGATAGCAGTGAGGACATGACTTTGCAGAATGAGGTCTGATAGCAGTGAGGACATGACTTTGCAGAATGAGGTCTGATAGCAGTGAGGACTTGACTTTGCAGAATGTGGTCTGATAGCAGTGAGGACATGACTTTGCAGAATGTGGTCTGATAGTAGTGAGGACATGACTTTGCAGAATGAGGTCTGATAGCAGTGAGGACTTGACTTTGCAGAATGTGGTCTGATAGCAGTTAGGACATGACTTTGCAGAATGAGGTCTGATAGCAGTGAGGACATGACTTTGCAGAATGAGGTCTGATAGCAGTGAGGACATGACTTTGCAGAATGAGGTCTGATAGCAGTGAGGACATGACTTTGCAGAATGAGGTCTGATAGCAGTGAGGACTTGACTTTGCAGAATGTGGTCTGATAGCAGTGAGGACATGACTTTGCAGAATGTGGTCTGATAGTAGTGAGGACATGACTTTGCAGAATGAGGTCTGATAGCAGTGAGGACTTGACTTTGCAGAATGTGGTCTGATAGCAGTTAGGACATGACTTTGCAGAATGAGGTCTGATAGCAGTGAGGACATGACTTTGCAGAATGTGGTCTGATAGCAGTGAGGACATGACTTTGCAGAATGTGGTCTGATAGCAGTGAGGACATGACTTTGCAGAATGAGGTCTGATAGCAGTGAGGACTTGACTTTGCAGAATGTGGTCTGATAGCAGTGAGGACATGACTTTGCAGAATGAGGTCTGATAGCAGTGAGGACTTGACTTTGCAGAATGTGGTCTGATAGCAGTGATGACTTGACTTTGCAGAATGTGGTCTGATAGCAGTGAGGACTTGACTTTGCAGAATGTGGTCTGATAGCAGTGAGGACTTGACTTTGCAGAATGTGGTCTGATAGCAGTGAGGACTTGACTTTGCAGAATGTGGTCTGATAGCAGTGTGGCCATGACTTTGCAACTTGTGTGAAACGCCAGCAATGATGACGGTGGCTATCACCAGTGAACCTTGTACTGTATGTCAGCAGGCATACGCACACGATTAGCCAGTCCAGAGAAAAAGGATACCTGTGAGTGTAACATGAGGTGGCATGGTCCAGTATATATGTGTGTAAGAGGTCTGTAATTTTTATCATAGGTACACTTCAACTGTGAGAGACGGAATCTAAAAATCCAGAAAATCACATTGTATGATTTTTAAGTAATTAATTTGCATTTTATTGCATGACATAAGTTATTGATCACCTACCAACCAGTAAGAATTCCGGCTCTCACAGACCTGTTAGTTTTTCTTTAAGAAGCCCTCCTGTTCTCCCCTCATTACCTGTATTAACTGCACCTGTTTGAACTCTTACCTGTATATAAGACACCTATCCACACACTCAATCAAACAGACTCCAACCTCTCCACAATGGTCAAGACCAGAGAGCTGTGTAAGGACATCAGGGATAAGATTGTAGACCTGCACAAGGCTGGGATGGGCTACAGGACAATGGGCAAGCAGCTTGGTGAGAAGGCAACAACTTTTGGTGCAATTATTAGAAAATGGAAGAAGGTCCAGATGACGGTCAATCACCCTCGGTCTGGAGCTCCATGCAAGATCTCACCTAGTGGGGCATCAATGATCATGAGGAAGGTGAGGGATCAGCCCAGAACTACTCGGCAGGACCTGGTCAATGACCTGAAGAGAGCTGGGACCACAGGCTCAAAGAAAACCATTAGTAACACACTACGCCGTCATGGATTAAAATCCTGGAGTGCACGCAAGGTCACCCCGCTCAAGCCAGCGCATGTCTCCCATCTGAAGTTGGGAGAAGGTCATGTGGTTTGATGAGACAAATAGAGCTTTTTGGTCTAAACTCCACTCGCCGAGGAAAAAGAAGGATGAGTACAACCCCAAGATTACCATCCCAACCGTGAAGCATGGAAGTGGAAACATCATTCTTTGGGGATGCTTTTCTGCAAAGGGGACAGGACGACTGCACCGTATTGAGGGGAGGATGGATGGGGCCATGTATCACGAGATCTTGGCCAACAACCTCCTTCCCTCGGTAAGAACATTGAAGATGGGTTGTGGCTGGGTCTTCCAGCATGACAACGACCCAAAACACACAGCCAGGGCAACTAAGGAGTGGCTCCGTAAGAAGCATCACAAGGTCCTGGAGTGGCCTAGCCAGTCTCCAGACCTGAACCCAATAGAATATCTTTGGAGGGAACTGAAAGTCTGTATTGCCCCGCGACAGCCCCGAAACCTGAATTATTTGGAGAAGGTCTGTATGGAGGAGTGGGCCAAAATCCCTGCTGCAGTGTGTGCAAACCTGGTCAAGAACTACAGGAAACATATGATCTCTGTAATTGCAAACAAAGGTTTCTGTACCAAATATTAAGTTCTGCTTTTCTAATGTATCAAATACTTATGTAATGCAATAAAATGCTAATTAATTACTTAAAAATCATACAATGTGATTTTCTGGATTTTTGTATTAGATTCCATCTATGATTAAAAAAATTAGACCTCTACATGCTTTGTAAGTAGGAAAACCTGCAAAATCGGGAGTTTATCAAATACTTGTTCTCCCACTGTATATGTGTGTGTGTGTGTGTGTGTATATATATAATGATGGAGTTTTTGCTGTAGTAACATAAGCACCTTAGTGAGGTGTCATATTTTAGATGATAATGCTGTTTGTGTAGTACAGGTTCTGGGGTGAGCCTGTGGTGAAGGCATGCGTGGAGAACAGCGCACACTGTATTGACATCTGTGGAGAACCCCAGGTAAGACGATGCAACAACAAAGTCACCAGGCCTCAACCCCCTAATCAACCCTCTACACCCTATCACTCCCATAGACCGGACAGGACTTGATAGGTAGAATCAATATCTCACACACACCACTAAGTTAAATGGGAAGGCTGCTGGACACCATGCTGTCCTCTTAAATATTTCAGCTTACCCTGCCTGTTTTCTCCCCAACATCAATAAAATCACATGCTCTACCACCACAACAGTCCAATGCGTGTGTACGTGTGTACGTGTGTACGTGTGTACGTGTGTACGTGTGTACGTGTGTACGTGTGTGCGTGTGTACGTGTGTGCGTGTGTGCGTGTGTGCGTGTGTGCGTGTGTACGTGTGTACGTGTGTGTGCGTGTGTAGTTCCTAGAGAGTATGCAGTTGAATTACAACAGCCAGGCAGCTGATAAGGGAGTGTACATCGTGGGGGCTTGTGGCTTTGACTCCATACCTGCAGACATGGGAGTCCTCTACACCAGGGAACAATTCAAAGGTGTGTTTGTGTCCCTGAGGTTAGTTTACTTTATCTGTTTGTTTATGTGTAGTTGTGTCACATTTGTGTGTCTCTTGCTACAGGGACACTTACAGCTGTGGAGAGCTTCCTGACAGCCAGCACAGGACCTGAGGTTAGACTCCATTACCCATAAACCCTCACACTGCCCCGGCCTCATCCTTGTCATCCCTGCTTCATCCTTGTGTAACATTGTACCTAATAATCTTGATTAAAGAATGTTTGTTGATATTCGGTTGTCTCTCTGTCTCAGGGTGGATCTATCAATGACGGGACATGGAAGTCGGCCATCTATGGTTTTGCTGACAGCGGGAAGCTGCGGAGCCTCAGGAAGAAGTTTGGACACAAACCTCTCCCTGTGGTGGGCTCAAAGATCAAACGCAGGTACAGGGGTGTTTGTGTGTTTGCACGTGTGTGTGTGTATGTTTGATAACGTTACTTTCTCTCGTTTGTTTGTGTGAATAGGAGTGCCCTGTTCTATAGTAATGAGGTTCAGCAGTATGCAGTCCCGTTCATGGGAGCCGACCCCTCGGTGGTGAAGAGATCTCAACGCTTTCTACTGGAGGAACACCAGGAAACACCTGTAGGTCACAAATACAGTACATCCACGCAGACACCGATCAATGTGTATTCTCCTTGTCATGGGCCCAGTGCCATTTTGTGTTGTGGTTCTAATGTTCAAACTTAGTTTTGAAATGGAATGTATCCTAATAAATGCTCGTGTGGATAGGATATCAGAGTAATGACCTGAATACTGTGTGCTACAAACTTTGTTACAAGGGATAATTGAGAACATTTTGTTTATGTAAGCCTTATTTATTTGTAAGATTTGTAAGGCTAAGACATGGGGCCTGTTGAGGAAAAGTCCATGTTTAAGAACCTCACCTAAATACCAAATCACCCCCTTCCCCTCACCCATCCATTTGCACGTTCCCGCGAGCCTCCGTACTGTGCATAACCATGCCAAAGCTTAAGGAGTAAAATTTGAGGGTGTAGAGCACGTGTCAAACTCATTCCACAGAGGGCCGGGTGTCTGCGTGTTTTCTCCTCCCATGTACTTCATTGATGAATTAAGGTCACTAATTAGTAAGGAACTCCCCTCACCTGGTTGTCTAGGTCTTAATTGAAAGGAAAAACTAAAACACACACACACTCAACCCTCCGTGAAATGAGTTTGACACACATGGTGTGTAGGAGCTCATTTAAGCTTCCGATAGTCACTTCAGCCAGCCATCAAGGTTGTGGAAAGTGCACCATGATATGTTTGGAGTTTGTGCAATTTAATACAAAAGAATGGAGAGGTGTGCCTAATTATTTCACGTTTGTTTGTCTGATTTCAAGGGTTGACACAAGTAACAAATCAAATATCTCCCAAATTAAATGTTTAACTGTTTTATATCTTGTAAAACAACAGGGAATTTCATGCTGTTTTATCTTTTAAATAAAGGATTGTGTCCAGTCGTTGGTTTATTGATCCCCTCGCCACTCTGGATGTCACCCTCTGAGTATCCTTAGCAACATGTGACAATGGAGGGCCCTTCCGGGCGAGTTGGTAGGGGCAAGTGGTTGGTTTGGGAGAGACTTCTGTTTGACCCTTTGTCTGACCCCAGGTCCAGTATGGTGCATATGCAGGAGTAGGAGGTGTGGCCAACATCGCCAAGATGCTATTTGCCGGGATGATGTTCTGGTTCCTGGTCAAATTCGACTTTGGACGAAACCTGCTGATTAAGGTGAACTAGGACACACTGACAGACACATTGTTATAGACACACATGAAAGGAAAACCTAAAACCTTCCATTCTCTCTGTCTTTCTCTTGTGTATTTAGTTTCCAGAGTTTTTCTCCTTTGGTTTCTTCTCCAAGGATGGACCAACCAGAAAGCAGGTACAGTTTTATCCATCTCTTGAGATATGTTACTCATACATTTTAACAATATACATCTACTGGTATGTTGAACTTTAATTTGTTTGTGAAATTGACATTGATTGGTGTGTTTGTCACTCAACTGGAGGCTGGTGCTCCTAGTCAGTGATTGGTGTGTTTGTGTCTCTCAGATGGAGGGTTCATCCTTCCAGTTTGCGTTCTATGGAGAGGGCTACACTGAGGGACAGGACCCCAGCCAGGGACGACCCAACGCTAAGATCCGCACACTAGTCCAAGGACCAGGTACTTAAATACACAAACACGCTAGTCCAAGGACAAGGTACTTAAATACACAAACACGTTAGTCCAAGGACCAGGTACTTAAATACACAAACACGCTAGTCCAAGGACCAGGTACTTAAATACACAAACACGCTAGTCCAAGGACCACTTATTAACCCCTACTCCACCTAACCTGCGGCCGCTGCTGGGTCTCTCCCTGTTTCAGAGGCAGGCTACGTGGCCACGCCCATCGCCATGGTACAGGCTGCCATCACCATCCTGAACGAACCCACAGCCCTCCCCAAGAAGTGAGTTACACACACACACACAACCAGGGTACTGTATTACATCTGATGCATTTTCTTTCCCTCTCTCCTGTTCTGTCTCTCTGTCTCTCTTTAGGGGTGGTGTTTACACCCCAGGAGCAGCTTTTTCCAGAACCACGCTGGTGGAGCGCCTCAACAAACATGGCATCCAGTTCTCTGTTATATAATGTGTGACCTCCTCTGACCCGACCCCTTACCCCAGGTCATCAGTATTGGCACTCCACTGGTGTTCTCACTAATGGTCATGCTGCAAAGAGAAAATTGGCTATGTCAGCAACATCTTAATTAGGCTGAAGGTTAGATTTGTCCTACCTTCTACCTTTGCAGCATGGCCCGATAAGGACCACCCTCTGTCTGACTGGGACTGTAGAGTCTTTTAAGAGACCGTTACTTTATTGTCAAATAATGTCGCCTCGGCTTTAATAAACTCGCCAGCGATTGTGCAGTTTGTGTAGAGTAGGACACAAATGCCTCTTCTCCCCTGTGTGTGGTGGGTGTTCCATGCCTGTGTGTGGGTGTTCCATGCCTGTGTGTTGGGTGTTCCATGCCTGTGTGTTGGGTGTTCCATGCCTGTGTGTGGTGGGTGTTCCATGCCTGTGTGTGTGTGGTGGGTGTTCCATGCCTGTGTGTGTGTGCGTTCCATGCCCGTGCGTTGTGTGTTCCATGCCCGTATGCGTGCTGGTGTGTACCTGTGTTTTTCTTTCTCAATAAAAAGCCTGACTGCATTGTTATGGATGTTCCGGTAAGTTCTGTGTCCTTTCTCTGTTTAGTTTTCAAGCACATCATCAGAAACCTTGTTTCAAGAGAATCAGCACTTATGAACGGTTTCAGAAATTCTTCATTTGTGAACCATAATGTGCAGTATTCCAGTATTCCAGTAATCCAGTATTCCAGTAATCCAACCGTTTTGCTGGATCTGTTTTTAAGGAATGTGCAGCAACATTACTTACCTGAGATTGACAAAGCAGTGCTTGTTTGAGTTCAAAACACACAAAGATGGAGTGACGTGGCTTCTCTGTGTTTCACTGATTTATGCGTGTGTGTTGGGGCAGGTTTTGTCCTTGTTGTGTTTGCCTGCTGGGGCTATAGTTCTTCTCTACCTGACCGAATAAAACCAAGACTACTGAAGTCAACCAACCTTGTGTCTGAGTCCTCACTTTACCAGCAAGGCTTTATTTACACATAAAATATCAAAAGGCCTGGTCTGACAATGACTCTTGTCCAGGAGGAGGGGCAGTATACCTACCTATTCTGTCTACAATTGTTTCAAGTCTACTGTGCATGTAGTACCTTGGCACTAAGGGCAAAACGTTGTTTTCAGACCTGTGTCCAGTTGTAACCTTCTCCCATGTATTATTCATTTAGCTGGTTTTCTGATGAGTCAGCCAAATAAACATGTGCTTCCTGTGCAAACTTAGACGGCTGAATGATCATCTGTTCTCCAGATGTTTTATTGAGCCTGTCTTAACATTAATAGAAGTTGCCTGGTTTGGCTCCCTCGTGGGCAAGTCAGAATACCCTAGCCTACAGAGTTGTGTAGGTCAGTGGTATGATTGTGGGGAAGGCCCCAAAGGCTTTCGGAGACATTTTACAAAGACCGCACACGGTAGAGAGTAAAAACAATCATTTTTGATCAAACACACTGGACAATGAATATGCGGTACTGCCATCAGGGTGCAGACTCTAAACACTGGAGTGTTTACGTCTTAACCAAGAGAGCCACTAACAGTATGGCTTTTATATGAAAATGTACTTGTGACTTATATGTATGTTGTCTATACTATGCAGTAAAAATACTTTGAAGTAGTTTGAGGGTTGTAGGTCAGATGACCAGGGAACTATTGAAATTAAACATTAAACTAATGTGAAATAACATGAGATAAATGAACAAGCAAAAGTTTGTAACATACTCAGTGGATATACTGAAAGTAGTTTGAGTGTAAGGACAGATGCTGGGAGACGAGAAGCAAGTACAGGGATAAACATTTAATAAATAACAGACATGAAACAAAACACCGACAGCGTTTGGACGGGAAACAAAACAACGTTAATGCTGACATCGGGATCAAACTGAAGAACAGACAGATATATATATATAGGGGGAAATCAACAAAGTGAAGGTGTCCAATTTTTTTTAACCTTTATTTAACTAGGCAAGACAGTTATGAACAAATTCTTATTTACAATGACCGCCTACACCAGCCAAACTTGGACGACACTGGGCCAATTGTGCACCACCCTATGGGACTCCCAATCACGGCCGGTTGTGATAGTCTTGATTTGAACCAGGTTGTCTGTAGTGACACCTCTAGTGCTGAGATGCAGTGTCTTAGACCACTGCACCACTTGGGAGTCCAAGAAGTGCTGCTGCATTTATTGATGGGCAGCTTGGTGACCTCGAGTGCCAGAGGGGGAGAGGGAGAAAGTGTGACATTGAGGGTTGTAGGTCATATGACTAAGGAGCTATTGAAATTTTAAACTTAAAAATGATTGTAAAATCTCATGACATACAAATTGACAAACAAAAGGGTGTGCAATGTGTAGACCCACTGAGTGTACTTTATGAACCAAGGCACTATTGAATTTTTAAAAATTACAATAAATAATCAAAAACAGTGCAAGATGTAAATCGACAAAAAGTGTGTGTAATGTGTGTCTCTGCCATCGGGTTAACTAGAACCCGTTTTGAAAGTTTTAGGTGTAATGGTTAAAAAATTAGATTTGTCACTATGTTGACAGTCCCGTAAGGAAAACTACAGGCAAATATCCAACCTGAAACTGTTTTTACCTCTTGTCAGGCAGAAATGAGCGATCAGGAAGGTTTCCTCTCACGACCTCTACAAGCCAGAATGCTGAATAAAATGATACTTTACCGGTTGTCCGTCTGGTTGGTCCTGGTGCAGGTAAGAATATGACATATCCACAGGAAAGTATAATCAAACTATTCAAAGTGCTAGAAGAGCATTAAGATTCATATCACTGAGGTAAAATGTGTTTTATATTTGTCTTGTCAGAAGCTATTGAACCAAGCATGCTATGTAGTTGATATATTCTGAATCAGAGATGAGTTGGAGAAAAATTCACATTTATTTTATAGTAATATTTCCAATTATTACATCTCTTACACAAAGCGTGCCATGACTATGAAAATGCCATGTTCAGAATCACGGGAGGGTGGCCAACAATCCACAGCTTTTTATTTTTCAATATCTCTAACAAAGCGTGCCATGGTCCAGAGAATTATTACACCATCTCAACCACTGACTTGTCTAATTCAATAAAAGGTCAATTAAAATATATATATTTTTTAATGTACAGCTTTTTAAAACTAGTGTACAAAACCAAAAGAAGCAAAAAACAAAACCTTAAGTTGTAATATGCCGAAATCGGTCTGAAATCTCCTGGTTGCAATGAATAGTTCCCCTAACTTCAGTTAGACAAAACAAGCGATGCATTGTGTAGAGCAGTGGTTCCAAACTTTTTATAGTCCCGTACCCCTTCAAACATTCAACCTCCAGCTGCATACCCCCTCTAGCACCAGGGTCAGCGCACTCTCAAATATTGTTTTTTTGCCATCATTTTAAGCCTGCCACACACACACAATACGATACATTTATTAAACGTAAGAATGAGTGTGAGTTTTTGTCACAACCCGACATGTGGGAAGTGACAAAGAGCTCTTGTAGAACTAGGGCACAAATAATAATATAATAATAATCAATAATTTTGCTCTTTATTTAACCATCTTTCATATAAAACCTTATTTGTTTAATAGAAAATTGTGAATACCTCGCCACAGTTAATGAGAAGGGTGTGCTTGAAAGGATGCACATAACTCTGCAATGTTGGGTTGTATTGGAGAGTCTCAGTCTTAAATCATTTCACACACACAGTCTGTGCCTGTATTTAGTTTTCATGGTAGTGAGGGCCGAGAATCCACTCTCACATAGGTACTGGTTGCAAAGGGCATCAGTGTCTTAGCGCGATTTGCCAAAGCAGGATACTCTGAGCGCAGCCCAATCTGGAAATCTGGCAGTGGCTTCTGATTAAATTCAATTTTCACAGAACCGCTTGTTGCAATTTCGATGAGGCTCTCTTGTTCAGATATCAGTAAGTGGACAGGAGGCAGGGTAAGAAAGGCATAGCGAATCCAGTTGTTTATGTCATCCATTTTTGGAAAGTACCTGCGTAATTGCACACCCAACTCACTCAGGTGCTTCGCTATATCACATTTGACATTGTCCGTAAGTTCATTTGCACACAAAAAAATCATACAATGATGGAAAGACCTGTGTGTTGTCTTTGTTAATGCTGACAGAGAAGAGCTCCAACTTCTTAATCATAGCCTCAATTTTGTCCCGCACATTGATTATAGTTGCGGAGAGTCCCTGTAATCCTAGATTCAGATCATTCAGGTGAGAAAAAAACATCACCCAGATATGCCAGTCGTGTGAGAAATGCATGCAAGCGGTCAGACAAGTGAAAATTATGGTCAGTAAAGAAAACTTTAAGCTCATCTCTCAATTGAAAATAACTTGTCAATACTTTGCCCCTTGATAACCAGCGCACTTCTGTATGTTGTAAAAGCTTTACAAGGTCGCTACCCAGATCATTGAATAGTGAGGAAAATCCTTGAGAGTTCAGGGGCTTTGCTCTAACAAAGTTAACCATTTTCACTGTAGTGTCCAAAATGTCTTTCAAGCTGTCAGGCATTCCCTTGGCAGCAAGAGCCTCTCAGAGGATGCTGCAGTGTACCCAAGTGGCGTCGGGAGCAACTGCTTGCACTCGCATTACCACTCCACTATGTCTCCCTGTCATGGCGTTTCCACCATCAGAACAGATATCAACATGAGCAGCAGCTACGTTTGGCTACATACCGTTAGAGACTAACGGTCAATGTGATTGGATGTTAGTTGTTTGACTCGGCTACCGGTATTTGACATTGTGTTGTTATTTCACTGAACACTAGATGGTTTCATTTTATTTTTGGCAGTGAAACGGGGCTACTCAGGCGAGAGAAAAACCTCAACCAAATGTATAGCCCCATTGGAAAATATAAATTGACTGTTTGAAAATGTGAATCACATTTTTATTTGCCGTACCCCCGATGGCATTGCGTGTTCCCCAGTTTGGGAATACCTGGTGTAGAGAATCATTGTACCATCTAAACTGCTAGGAAATCTCTTTTCAATAACAACAAATATTCTACTTTCAACTTGTTTGAAGTTGGTTTACAAAACCTAGAGTTAAGACGCAAAAACAAACTTAAGCATAGGGAAGCATAGAAATGTACATAGAACAGATCTACCGTATCTTATACTTGCTTTCAATGAGAAAGATAGACCTTTAACAACCATTTCTACGTGAATTTGGTCAGCTGCACCTGAAAAAAATAACGCACATAGAACAGATTAATGTAGTCAGGTCACCCAAAAAGTTACATCATTTTAAATCAAAATTCTGGCTTGTAGAGCTTGTGACGTGAAATGTGCCAAACAAATGTATGGCATTAATCTTAGATGGTGAACCAGAGGTGTCATAGTCTGATTGCCTGACAATCAGCTTGGGGTGTAGTCAGTAGGTCTTGCAACGGAAACGGTTTACCAGAAAGAACAGGGAGGGATTATCTCACATTAACTCAGCACTAGGATTAAAAACTATCATTTAATACCTACAGAGGGATCTGTTAAAAAAAACGGTAAACACATTTGTTTGCTTTACAGAACACCTTTTTTTGGCTACAGTTTTACAACTATTTTCTTTCACTTCTACACATTTTGCCATGACTTATGCCATGTTAATATGATATCTGAGTGAGAGTGACTAACAAAATGGTCCCCTTGGAGGTCAGTGCCTCTGGACATGTGCCCTGCATGCCTGGTCAGTAATTCGGCCATGATTACTACACATTTAGATAGCTGGTGTCGTAGAAATATTAGTTCAATAATATCTCTCAGATACCGGAGCTTGTGAATTCAGTATAGACTTTATTACAAAGTAACAAGCCGAGCTGGTCCATGGAGCAACTGCCTTCCCAAGTCTTGGCACACTCCTTTTATACAGTTTCATCCTTACATCATATACATAGTCTCTCCTCTTTATGTAAATGATCCACACACTTTGGTATTCAGCCACCATTACCTCTTTGTCTTGCTTCTAACTTGTTTATACCCATCTTTACTTGGTTTCTTATTGGCACAGACTTCAGGGCATAGATTCTGTTGGTGGTGTAACCATAGCAACGATTAAAAAAAATATATAGACATACACTCCTAATGCAGGGCATGTTCAAGGGTACTTACAGGATCATGTAATGGCTTTCCTTAAGCCTATAATGACACGTACATACATGTATAATGCAAATGAAAATGCATGTCTTATTAATGTGCTTCTTCTTGAGCCACTCCTTTGTTGCCTTGGTTGTGTGTTTTGGGTCATTGTCATGCTGGAATACCCATCCACGACCCATTTTCAATGCCCTGGCTGAGGTGAAGGAGGTTCTCACCCAAGATTTGACGGTACATGGCCCTGTCCATCGTCCCTTTGATGCGGTGAAGTTGTCCTGTCCCCTTAGCAGAAAAACACCCCTAAAACATAATGTTTCCACCTCCATGTTTGACGGTGGGGATGGTGTTCTTGGGGTCATAGGCAGCATTCCTCCTCCTCCAAACACGGCGAGTTGAGTTGATGCCAAAGAGCTCCATTTTGGTCTCATCTGACCACAACACTTTCACCCAGTTTGCCAATGAACATCTGAATGATTCAAAGGACAACTTCAGACGGGCATGTATATGTGCTTTCTTGAGCAGGGGACCTTGCGGGCGCTGCAGGATTTCAGTCCTTCACGGCGTAGTGTGTTACCAATTGTTTTCTTGGTGACTATGGTTCCAGCTGCCTTGAGATCATTGACAAGATCCTCCCGTGTAGTTCTGGGCTGATTCCTCACCATTCTCATGATCATTGCAACTCCACGAGGTGAGATCTTGCATGGAGCCCCAGGCCGAGGGAGATAGACAGTTCTTTTGTGTTTCTTCCATTTGCGAATAATTGCACCAACTGTTGTCACCTTCTCACCAAGCTGCTTGGCAATGGTCTTGTAGCCCATTCCAGCCTTGTGTAGGTCTACAATCTTGTCCCTGACATCCTTGGAGAGCTCTTTGGTCTTGCCCATGGTAGAGAGTTTGGAATCTGATTGATTGTTCTGTGGACAGGTGTCTTTCATACAGGTAACAAACTGAGATTAGGAGCACTCCCTTTAAGAGTGTGCTCCTAAGCTCAGCTCGTTACCTATATAAAAGTCACCTGGGAGCCAGAAATCTTTCTGATTGAGAGATAGTCAAATACTTATTTCCCTCATTAAAGTGCAAATCAATTCATAACATTTTTGACATGCGTTTTTCTGGATTGAATAAGGTGAGGACTAAGGTGCAGCGTGGTAAGTGTTCATGATTTTTAATATAATCAAACCTGAACACTAAACAAAATAACAACTAGGAAGAACGAACAAACGAAACAGTCCTGTCTAGTGATAACACATAAAACAGAAAATAAACACCCACGAAACACAGGTGGATGGGTGACTGTTGGTCCGAAAGCAAATCCCGATATAGCCCTTGATCAAAATTATAGCCCACTGCGGCAGTGGCGTGTATTCATGGACGCCAAGGGAGGCCAGGCTTCCCCGAAGAATTGACCAAGACAAAAACATAAAATAATGTATCTTTCGTCTCTCTGAGTTTTTATAATTTTCTCTTCAATTTGCAAGAGGCTGAATGTCTATGGGATTATAATGCTGACAGAACTAAGTGAGTTTATTTTTTATTTCGTGGTCGCACATTGAGATTCGTGGTTGCAAGTACGTTTCGCAAATGCGTAATTTAATTTTGCGAGCTTGTATCATGATGTGTGAAAGATTTAACAACAGTCGCAAACTTGTGACATATGAATACATTCAATAAGATTTGCAAACATCATTTATTTTCAGAATTATTGCAAGTCCATATATGGCTATCAATATTCTGGTTTGAATCAAAAATACACTTGCAGATTTTGAATCTGCACACGCTCCATCACTGTCACATGCTGTAACAAGAGCCTGGATGGTGACACATCTGCTTCAAGTTGCCTGACTGAATACGTGGGCTGTCGTAGAAATGTTCGTCCAATAATATTTCTCAGATACCGGAACTTCAAGGTAGACTTCATTACAAAGTAACAAGCCGAGCTGGTCCAACGGTCTTCCCAGCCTCGGCACACTCCTTGTATACAGTTTTCATCCTTACATCACATACATAGTTACTCCTCTTTATGTTAATGATCAACTATTTTTGGCTTCGCGCCACTGTTGTTTGAGGTGGGCATTTTCCCGCCTCTACAAATAATTTAACACTCTACAAATCATTGAACTGATTATATTGGTGGCGCAACTGTGACAGTTTGGTAAAAAAAATTATAATAGGGGCCTTTACCAGGCTACAGTCACAAGTACATTCATTATATAGATTATATCAGCACCCACCAGGCTACAGTCACAAGTACATTCATTATATAGATTATATCAGCACCCACCAGGCTACAGTCACAAGTACATTCATTATATAGATTATATCAGCACCCACCAGGCTATAGTCATATTAAGTACATTCATTATATAGATTATATCAGCACCCACCAGGCTATAGTCATATTAAGTACATTCATTATGTAGATTATATCAGCACCCACCAGGCTATAGTCATATTAAGTACATTCATTATATTGATTCTGACACTTCTTATCCAGGCATGCATCTGGATTACAATGTGTGTCTATTTATTTTGTATATTGGCTTTTCTTATGCTATACAGGTGTGGTTTCCTTTAAAGCTTTTAATGATTCTGTTTTATTTTGTTAATATTTCACAATATGCTACTGAAAAGAAAAAAAAACATTTCGCCATAGGCCTTCAGTGGTAGCTTCCCCTTTGTTGACAGCAAGAGTATCCTTATCTCTGTCTAAATACCAACTCGTGAAAAAAATATCAGAATTGGGCTGTCAGTCTAAACGCAGCCTATTTGTCCTATTCTTTAGTCTTGTTTGGGATATATATTTCACTTGGCATACCTGTGTGATGTCTTATATACATGAATACAAATATATTCACCCTAGGTATGAGACTGTAACGGTTGACTTCGGTGGAAGGAGAGGAGGACCAAAATGCAGCGTGGTACGTATCCATAATGTCTTTTAATGAGAAATTAATACAAGAGCAAGAGAATCAAAATGAAAACCAAAACAGTCCCGAATGGTGAAAACACTGAAGTGGAAAATAACCACCCATAAAAACACAGGTGGGAAAAGGCTACCTAAGTATGATTCTCAATCAGCGACAACGAACGACACCTGCCTCTGATTGAGAACCATACCAGGCCAAACACATAACCACAACATAGAAAAAAGAACATAGACTACCCACCCCAACTCACGCCCTGACCATACTAAAACAAAGACAAAACAAATATATTTTATATCAACAGCAGTCAATCATTAATTATTCTTTACCTTCTATCAGTCTCATCTGAATGTTGTAAAATTCTTGGTTATCTACACGAACTCTAGCATAAATTATGAATCAGCAATATACAAATTGCCTTAATTTTGTATTTACTAACTAACTAAATAATCACAGAAATACATCAAAACAAACAGTAGATATTGGTTACTAACGATGATGAAAAAGTCCCTAGTATGACGGCTTGGTAGACAAAGGGAAGGGGGTGTGGACTGAGAAAGAGAGGGAAAGGAAACATGGATTCACTACAAAGTTTAGAATTATATTAATTGAAATGCTAATCCTTTGCACATGAACGGGCGCTCATTCGAGAATAATTGCAATGTATATATATTTACGCCTGTATGTCATTGTTGTCTTCACTGTTGGAATCCTCGATCATCCTGTAGGGTTCATCAGAGTCTCTGGTTAACTTTCATTCAAGTCACAAAGTCTTTCTGGTTTTACATGGCTAGAATGTATACTTCAGAGTACCATTCAGAAATGTTCTCATAGATAGGTGCTTTGGCGGTTGTCTGTATTCTCATCCTAGTTTTACATAATTTCCAGCTGCAAACTAGTAATTATACCTCTAAGATTGCACTTACTCTGTAGGGATCAATAGTCTCAAGAGTTTAACCATTTCCAGCCATGTAGCCAATGTGGTGGGAGCCACAATCTACACCCTGAAAGGGCCACATCATGACACAGGTTACCAACGTAATTAGAGCAGTAAAAATGTTTTGTCATACCCCTGGTATACGGTCTGATATACCACGGCTAATCAGTATTCTGGGCTCGAACTGCTGTAGAAAAATCAGCTCTTGTAGTCGACAACTGTTAAGCATTCACCCAGAGTTTATTCAATAGTGACCTGCACAGAGGAGACATTTTCTGGACCCCCGCCAGCATTGGACACTCTGTTAGACATTTTAGCTTATGTAGGCAAGGGACATCTGTTTCAGATCAGCACTCTCCTCTGAGTTTTCTTGGCAAGCTTATCCATAATAAAAGACATACATATTGGCATCCAAGTGATAGCCCCCATTCAATGTATAGGACATGTGGGATTGCCACGTTTCATACTGCCCTTCAACTGGGATAATAGCTTTAAAGCACACAGTACAGTTGTCTAACACAATTGTCATTAAGCTTAATTGTTCCTTCACAGAACCACCCGGTTTATAATATGCTATATGTCGCCTCCTGAGTAGCACAGTTGTCTAAGGCATCACTACAGACCTGGGTTCAATCCCGGGCTGTTTTACAACCGGCCGTGATTGGGAGTCCCATAGGGCGGCGCACAATTGGCCCAGCATCATCTGGGTTAGGGGAGGGTTTGGCCTGGGAGGCTTTAGAAGTAGGCTGTCATTGTAAATAAGAATTTGTTCTTAATGTTGCGATGAGCAATCCCGTATCCGGGATCCTATTTATATCCTCAAGCTCATTATCATAACGCAACGTTAACTATTCATGAAAATCGCAAATGAAATGAAAAAAATATATTTGCTCTCAAGCTTAGCCTTTTGTTAACAACACTGTCATCTCAGATTTCCAAAATATGCTTTTGAACCATAGCTAAACAAGCATTTGTGTAAGAGTATTGATAGCCTAGCATAGCATTAAGCCTAGCATTCAGCATGCAACATTTTCACAAAAACATTCAAATAAAATAATTTACCTTTGAAGAACTTCAGATGTTTTCAACGAGGAGACTCTCAGTTAGATAGCAAATGTTCAGTTTTTCCAAAAATATTATTTGTGTAGGACAAATCGCTCCGTTTTGTTCATCACGTTTGGCTACGAAAAAAACTGTATCCAGGAGTGTAATTATCTCCGAAAGCACATTAGCATAACGCAACGTTAACTATTCATGAAAATCGCAAATGAAATGAAATAAATATATTAGCTCTCAAGCTTAGCCTTTTGTTAACAACATTGTCATCTCAGATTTTCAAAATATGCTTTTGAACCATAGCTAAACAAGCATTTGTGTAAGAGTATTGATAGCCTAGCATAGCATTAAGCCTGGAATTCAGCGCGCAAAACATTTTCACAAAAACAAGAAAAGCATTCAAATAAAATCATTTACCTTTGAAGAACTTCAGATGTTTTCAATGAGGAGACTCTCAGTTAGATAGCAAATGTTCAGTTTTTCCAAAAATATTATTTGTGTAGGACAAATCACTCCGTTTTGTTCATCACGTTTGGGTAAGAAAAAACCCGAAAATTAAGTCATTACAACGCAAACTTTTTTCCAAATTAACTCCATAATATCGACATAAACATGGCAAACATTGTTTAGAATCAATCCTCAAGGTTTTTTTCACATTTTGATAAATAATTTGTCGCACTTTGGTTTCTCCTCTGAAGAAATGGAACGCGCATGGACCTGGAGATTACGCAATAATTTTGATGCAGGACACCGGGCGGACACCTGGTAAATGTAGTCTCTTATGGTCAATCTTCCAATGATATGCCTACAAATACGTCACAATGCTGCAGACACCTTGGGGGAAACGACAGAAAGTGCAGGCTCATTCCTGGCGCATTCACAGCCATATAAGGAGACATTGGAACACAGCGCCTTCAGAATCTGGGGCATTTCCTGTATGAAATTTCATCTTGGTTTCGCCTGTAGCATTAGTTCTGGGGCACTCACAGATAATATCTTTGCAGTTTTGGAAACGTCAGAGTTTTGTCTTTCCAAAGCTGTCAATTTACATGCATAGTCGAGCATCTTTTCGTGACAAAATATCTTGTTTAAAACGGGAACGTTTTTTATCCAAAAATGAAAAGAGCGCCCCCTATCTCGAAGAAGTTAACTGACTTGACTAGTTAAATAAAAATGTAATCAGACAGACCGCCATAGTGAAAGTATATCAGCAGCAGTTCTTACTTTTCTGTGTTCTGGAGAAATTGCAGTTAGTTGCTCTGAAGGCTCTGGAGGTCCTTGGAATATTCTGTCTCCGTAGCACCTGTAGAGAGATGGATAAAGGTACTGAATGCTCTTGAAAGAGAAAGCAAGAGTTAACATTTACATTGTTGATTGACTAATATAAGGGTCCAATCAGACAAATGGATGCATAAAAGACGCAACAACTCAATGGTTTTCAATGGGGGGTGGGGGCTTGTGTTGTGCTGTCTATCAAAAAAGTTTCAAAGACTATCCATCAACCAATTAAAAAACGTAAAACAGCATTTTTCCTCACCAAACAGCCTCGTTGGACATGTGTGGTTTGAAGGTAGTCTTACTCTGTGGTTCAAGTTGTAATGTATCTTCATGTCTGTAACTCCGCTCTCACGCCTTATGACCCCTAAACCCTGACCTCCCATTGGCACAGGGCCTCCTGCAAAAGCTTCTAATCCAGGGTTGTCAACTAGGTTTGGCCTCGGGACAATTTTTTTCGGAGCTAATAGTCAGCGGACCATAAATTAATTAGTATATAATATTAACACAATTAATTGTCCTACACTGTAAATTGAACATCATTTTGAACACATCTGATGAGTACATAATACATTCAGTGACAATAACATAATACTTTCGATCTTATTACGCTCATAAAATCACCATGTCTCCTTTCAATTATTATTTTGTCTATTTTTCTATGTGTTGATTGGTGGGGAAAAAGGTCTACGTAGGCTACTGTAGGCTACACTAGTTGTTTAATGTCAACGTTCGTTCAGAACAGTTAGCTTGATAGAAAGAGTACATGTCGATCTCAAAAAGCATCAAAAGAAAGGTGGATAATGAAAACGTTTCCGGGAAGGATGTACAGAGAGATATGTGTTCGTCTTACCATCTTTTCCCAAAGCCAGTGTCTTATTTGCAATGAACATGTCGCTGTTTGAAAATAATTAAATCTCAGACATCATTATGAATCTAAGCATGGAACTTTCAAAGTGGCCTTCCCGCCCCAGACATAGGCCACGCAGAAACATTGACACGTTAACTGCAAGCTACATACTGCTTTTTTGGCTGACATATTCTGTTACTTAAATGGGTTAAATCTCCAGTTACAATGATGAGGGAAAACAGTGGTGGACATGGTGGGAAAAACGTGAAGCTTTTACTAGGAAGCTTGATTTGTTTGATTTGGACTTGTCATCTGGAAGGCTCCTGCTTCAGCACACCGAAGAAACGACAGGCAGAGGGATGAGGCTGCAGCGTTGTCACAGAGATGATGGAAGACTTCAGCACACCGAAGAAACGACAGGCAGAGGGATGAGGCTGCAGCGTTGTCACAGAGATGATGGAAGACTTCAGCACACCGAAGAAACGACAGGCAGAGGGATGAGGCTGCAGCGTTGTCACAGAGGTGATGGAAGACTTCAGCACACCGAAGAAACGACAGGCAGACGAGGCTGCAGCGTTGTCACAGAGGTGATGGAAGACTTCAGCACACCGAAGAAACGACAGGCAGATGAGGCTGCAGCGTTGTCACAGAGGTGATGGAAGACTTCAGCACACCGAAGAAACGACAGGCAGATGAGGCTGCAGCGTTGTCACAGAGGTGATGGAAGAATTCAGCACACTGAAGAAACGACAGGCAGATGAGGCTGCAGCGTTGTCACAGAGGTGATGGAAGACTTCAGCACACTGAAGAAACGACAGGCAGACGAGGCTGCAGCGTTGTCACAGAGGTGATGGAAGAATTCAGCACACTGAAGAAACGACAGGCAGAGGGACAAGGCTGCAGCGTTGTGACAGAGGTGATGGAAGATTTCATTAAGCAGCTGAGGGACAACTTCTCCACCAGATTTGAAAACTACAGCATGCCTAATGATATCATTGCGTTTGTACGTGATCCTCTCACAAATCCGCCCAGATTGAGAATTATCCTCCCTTGCTAAGAAAACGATACCCTCGATGCATGAGACCGCAATTCAAACTGTGCTGATTGAATTCCAAACATTGAGCCAAATCAAGGATGGGCTCAGGAGTGCGGAATCCTTGTGTGTGTTTTGGGTGGCATGCACAATATACAGCACAATAAAGAAACTTGCATTTTATGTGCTAACAATGTTCTAATTTTCCTCTATGAACGCAATATGGACTCACGACAGGAACAGGAGTTGTGCCAAAAATCTCCCACCAGTGTTGCCAACTCCTCAGTAAGATAGTAGCTATTGGCTGTTCTAAAAGTCGCTAAATGACTTCTTCGCCTAATTTGCATAATTGGCCTTGTGCATGGAATTATGATGGACGCTAACTTCGTGGGAGAGACAAAAAAAGTGAGTAAAAAAAACAAAATATGTTTATAACTACAAATTAACTTTCTTCTGTCTATTCTTGTTTTTTTATGTCACAATTCCAACCCTCCGCCTTTATCCGGGCTTGGGACCGGCAAAAGTGACCCCAAAGAGACACTCTGGCGGAGTTATTTCGTTTTTATTTTTTTTTATTTTGTTTTTTAGTTTAGTTTTCTTAATTTGGTTTGGTTTTTAACCTTTTGGTCCACTTAGGAGCCTACAACAAGTCACAGTAAAACATGAACATTTTTAACCATAACATGTTTTATGTATACAATCTATGTTAACAATCTAAATGGACAAAAAAGAGGCAATAGAAAAAATTGTCAAAGGCAATGTGAGAAAATTATGGTAACTGGTCTGGCTCTATTTGAGGTTAATTGTTTTTTTAATCACGTATCAGCCAGCAGCGGCTTCCCCGCATGCGCGGTTCATTTGCGAGGACAGGGCCGCCTGTGAGTGCTTTGGGACGGGGTGGGGCCCGCCTGTGAGTGCTTTGGGACAGGGTTGGGGCCCGCCTGTGAGTGCTTTGGAATGGGGGTGGGGCCCCCCTGTGAGTGCTTTGGGACTGGGGTGGGGCTCACCTGTGAGTGCTTTGGGACTGGGGTGGGGCCTTCCTGTGAGTGCTCTGGGACGGGGGTGGGGCCCACCTGTGAGTGGTTTGGAATGGGGGTGGGGCCACGGCAGCACCCGCTGCTCGATGAGAAGAGTAAGAACAATACGTGCTTTCACGTCAGTCTCCAAAGGTCTCAAATAACACCAGAAAAAGTCGCTAAATTTGTCACTTGTCGCTTTTTTGAAAATGTGTTGCTAGAGGGGTCTGAATACTTGCTAAATATAGCGACAAAATCGCTAAATTGTCAACACTGGCTCCCACCTGCAAGAAGTATCTCCTCCCCTTCGGGTGAACGCACACGCACTCAATTCTTAATTGATGTGACTTGCTTGCTAGTTGAGATTTCTTCTCTCCGTTGTCAGTTTAGCCTACATTTCACTGATCTCAGTAGCAGAAAGCATTTTCTGTTTGTGTCCTTCAATGCAGCTGTTGATGAATCACTTTAGGTTGCATTTCATTTTTATTTATTTTTTATGGCAGTTTGATTATGGGGGAGGCACTAGTAATGTCTGCAGTTTTAGGTTTGGCTATTTGTTCCAAGTGTATTAGTCTATAAATAAATATCTTTGCCAAAATTTGTCATCTCTCCCATGTCTTATTCGACTAGTAGTTGTTCTGAAATGTTTATTGCTTGCCTATATTTTACTCCCTCCTCTGTTTAATATAACACACATACATTAATTATTCATTTTGGTCAAATCAGTCACACTACGAACTTTGTACAGTACTAATTGCATTACTACTGTACAAAGTTAGAGGTGCACTATTTGATAGATTCCCCTGCTCCCCATACCTTGGGCTTCCAGTGCGGAGACCTGAGGTCAAGCTACCCCAATCCCCCTCCCCATCTCATACTTCTGAGTGGGAGACCTTCCCAGGCTGCCTAGCTCACAAACTAGAATCAGGGCGCCAACTCCGAGGGTAATTGACTCACAGTCACACACAGTGACATTATATACTATATGTGAGGTGCAAATGAGGATAGAAAACGGATTGCTCAAATGTCACCATTCCGATTCTTTTTGTGCTGGCGCCCTGTGCCGCCCCCGGCTGCCCATGTCACCTATACCTAAATCTGCCACTGCCTATATGACTGTATATAGTAAATAATAACATTATTGTGAGTGCTTATCCAAGGATATTTAGGTCTCAAGCTGACAAGAGCAGGCTATCCCGATACAGACATTCAGACACAGACATGACCTTTTTTTGTTTAAATTAGTATTTTTTGAAGAATGCTACATTTTTGGCCAGTTGCAATTGTATGTCCATGTAATGGCCATTTAAAAGAAATCCCACTTCTATTTGTCAAGCCCTGATCTGTTTCACCTGTCCTTATGATTGTCTCCACCCCCTCCAAGTGTTGCTTATTTCCCTTGGTGTATTTATCCCTGTGTTTCCTGTCTTTCTGTGCCAGTTCGTCTTGTCTGTTTCAAATCAACCAGCGTGTTTTTCCCAGTCTCCTGCTTTTGCTATTCTCTCTTTAAATTTTTTTTACAAATATTTTATTTTTGCATTTTCCAATTAAGAACATTCAAAACAAAAGTGAAAAGATATCAGACAACGATAGGACAAAGTGACAGTAACAGACGAACGTAACAAAAATAAATTATAATTATAGTTATATAAACAAACATACAATAATAAAAAATAAAATATATATATATATTTTTTTTAAATAAATAAATAACGAGACATTGGATCACCTGCCGTAGGCTACATAATATACATTACGTGTGAAACATTATGTGAGAATTATATATAGATTCAATCAATGAGGTGTGGGGGGAGATTCTCCATATAGTCAATAAAAGGTTGCCAAATTCTGTAAAATGTCTTTAACTTATTCCTCAAGCAGTAAGTGATTTTCTCCAAAGGGATACAACTATTAACTTCCGAACTGGCAGGGAGGAATCCAATTTCCATTTCAAGGCAATACATTTCTTGGCAATCGCTAGCAATATTTATGTTAGCTTTATAGTATGGCTTTGCTTAAGATTGGTGTTAGTAAAGTTACCCAGTAGACAGACCTCCGGGTCTAAAGGGAATGCAACTCCGTGAATTGAGGATCTGGTATCGCATACCCCCTGCCAGAAACCGGGCTATTCTCTCTTTTGCTAGTCCTCACAGTTTTGACCCTTGCCTGTTTTCTGGACTCTGTACCCGCCTGCCTGACCATTCTGCCTGCCCTGACCTCAAGCCTGCCTGCCACACTGTACCTTCTGAACTCTGAACTGGCTTTGACCTTTTGCCTGTTCACGACCCTTCTCTTGCCTACCCTTTTTGAATGTAATACATGTCAAACACTCAAACCATCTGCGTCCCGTGTCTGCATCTGGGTCTGGCCCTGAGCCCTTATGCTATTAGGCCATACATTTTTGTTATTTTGAAAGATGCTGTTAAGTCTCATCGCCTACATCAGCCAGTTAAATTATAGAAATATACTACAACTACAAGAAATATACTACAACTAAGCCCTCTTGTAAAGTCAAATTAAAATGATTGTTTAAATGAATTACTCGACTGGTGTAGGTGTTCATCTGTTGCTGTGCAACACTTGCATAACAAGTTAGCTATATTTTCAGCACTTCCTATTGATTGCATTGCAGTGTTACGTTTCAGCACCACAAAATGGTCCGCTGCCTGCTTTATTAGTTGTTTTTGTTGTTTTTGACGTTTTGCTTTATCTTGGCCAGGTCGCAGTTGTAAGTGAAAACTGGTTCTCAACTGGCCTACCTGGTTAAATAAAGGTTAAATAAAAAATAACAATAGTCCTGCATTCTCTCCTCATGACGTTAAATGTAACTTTTGCATTATTATTATTAGGTAGGGTAACTTCCTTCTTGGGACATTGCATTTGGGAGATTTTGCATCTCGGGTCATAATTTTGGGGCTTTGGGGGCCAAATACTATTGCTGGTGGGATTTGGCCCACGGGGCATCAGTTGGGGAACCGTATTTCTGACAGGGAGTTACTCCAGTGGCTTCCAAATCACTAAATCCACCCATGCATTTACTGCACTACATACAGAAACTACAGTATGTAACCTAATCCTATGAGGATGATATGTCAAATCCACAAACAAACAAAAAATCCACATAGAGATAAATTCAAAATGATTGAATACATCCAATACAACATAACAAAGAAAGAGAAAATAATTCATATATATTCGAAAGAGTGTAAACTGCCTCACGCAGAAGAAAGAAAAAAAAACAGTTTACTTTCTCGCGATGTTTATTTCTGGCCCTTTGACGTTTGCGTGATTTTGTGAAGCGAGTGATGCGCAGTAGCTAGATCTACATGGAAATGGCGCCTGCGTTGAACTCCAGCAAGCGGGCAGATAACTCGTAGCTAGTGCAACTAATTCAGTAGACACGGTTCTTCATACTGAAACATTTGTGGGTTTTCGACAGTTGTCCTAAAAAAAACAAAAGTGTTTATAAGAAAATCGGATTATTATGACAGGGCCGAGGAAGAGTCCCAACGGAAAATATATCACATTTTATTAGTTACTAACGTCGTTGGTAGTACGACGGTCAACATCAGGTAACGTATAGTAAGCTAAGGTTATAACGTTTGTTGCCTTTAGGTAGTTACTCTAACAATGCTACCAGTTGGAAGAATGGGCGGATTAGCTTCCGTTAAGCACACCGGAGCAGTTGTACCCGAAGTTGGCTAACTATTTAGATACGTTAGCTTGCTAGCGAGGCGGTTAATTGTAGCACAATGCTACCTCATGCGAGGTTTTGATTCACCCGCCTCACACGTTGCTATGATTTAACTATGTCTAACGACAGGATGGTAACGTAAGCATAACACCGGTTATTTACCAATATGTAGCAAGACTTGTAACTAGCGCACAGCATATAGGAGTTAGCTAGCTAACGTACCTAGTTTACTGCAGCAGCTGGTTGCTGCAGTCTAGCTAGCTAGCAAGGCCGATTATATATTAGGTAACTCACGTTAGCTAGCTAGTTAAGTCAACGGATGCAGTTACTTGTAATTACTGTTCGCTACAATCCCCAAAGTCACTGTCAACGAACTATACTAGTTAGTTAACTAAGATGTCAAGTTAGCTGGCTAGTAAGAAAACTGACATCGTGGTGTCAGAATGAACTATATGTCCGAGAGACCGCTAGCTAGTTAACGTTAAGCTAGTAAAGTTCGTTAGCTCAAATCAGAAGTCAAGGGTGTCATTTCCCCTTGCCTTGGTTTAGCTAGCTAGCTTAACGTTACATTGTTACATCACAAATGTTTAGATCGACAGCCATGTATAACGTTACTTCTAAAATGAAGTAATTTACATGGTTCTGCATTTCGGCGTTTAGCCTAGCTAGTTACTGTTAGTAGGACATTGTTTTGAACACGTTAGTGTAGGCAAGGTGTGATAGTGATACCGACACACAGGTAACCAGTTACGTTTTACATTAGCTAGCTAACTATATTTTAAAATCTCGGAGTTGCTCGTTAATCTAGGTAAGAGCATGTTAGTAGATTCCATTTTATATCTACTTTGTTTTGGGGGTATTTAGATGTCAGACGGTACTCGACTAGCTACCCCAATACTCTGCATCTAACCGTACCACGCCTAGTCAATCTGCGCGGGAGTAGTCTCTGTTTCTTTTAAATTAGCTAGGCTAGGCTACTTGCTTGTGAAAGGGGTGGTATTTTGCATGATTCATTGCGGTATGCATGACACTATGGCATGTTAGGTGAAATTCTGAGGCTAGTCAATGTAATCAATTGGTGAAAGAAGTTATGACACTAACTCTATATGGTGTTTTGCTCATACTGGACCAAACTCATACAGTGGCACAGAAAGCTGTAGTCGTGATGTCTGCCTGACAAGTGTTCAATACTTAACGTTACCCTTTAATGTACATCTATACAAGGCTCTCTAAGATGGTGTTATCTTGTGGACCATGCACTCTTCATTGGGAATCAAGTGGGTAAACAGTAACACAGTTTTAACATGGTAAACACACAGAGCAACATGCAACATATGGGCTTTCTGATAATTATATAACTTCTCACGATACTGTTTATTTATGTTATTGTGTCAGTTGTTTAGGCTGCTACTGGTAATATGGTAATGGCCTACTAGATAATCATCTGTCAATGCTTTACACAGCAACAAGAGAAGGACATGCACACAAACACGCCTGCAGCTTTTATTTCAGCAGGCCCAGAGCCCAAACTGCTGACAACTGGGATCCATAACACAGCATAAATACCTCTTTTGTCTCCTTTGAGTCCCCTCATAGCCCCAAAGGCAAAACCTGGTGGAGGCTTAGAGAGGTACTGTTTTCTTATGGTCTGATTTGAGCTCGGTTGCTGTGCGTGGTGCTGTCATTCTGTTACCAAACTTTGCTTCTGCACTGTTGAAGTAAATGTGTTTTTGTAACATTTTTAGTGGAAGTTTAAAGTAGTCATTGTGCATAATTGTATGGATTGTTTAACTTTAGAATCATTTGTTTTTGTTTGCCATTTTTAAAGTGAAAATCTGAGTCTCAGCAATGTTCTGTGACTATGGAATTGCGAAGCAACAAGGTAACAGTGTAGGTTTTCGCATGCATATGTGCCTCAAACCTGAAGTTTGGAAGAATCACAAGTAATGTAATGTCCGTTTTTGTCTGTTTTGTACATAATGCAGTGCAATGTCATGTTTTGTGTGTAGTGAACATGCGTGACCTGGCTGCCCAGGTCACCAGCAGCCTGCTGCGTTTCCCAGGGGTGACTGTAGATGCTCTGGGGGAGGATGAGATCACCCTGGACTCTGTGCTTCATGGGAAGTTCACTGTTGGTAAGTCAGTGTGTATGCACGGCGGCCATCACTCACAAACAACCCAATGCACTTAGGTTTTTCTTTATTTTCTCATTTCAACTGATACGGGGGGGGGGCAGCTTATGTCTGCCAACTGCCCATACCGTCCCAGCATATGTTGTTTGCAGGAGGGAAGCTTTGCATTCTTCAGTCTTAAAACAACTAAATACATCTCAAACAATCCCTTCTCACAGGAGAGGTTTTACAATAAACCACCATGAACTAGTAGGCCTAACTGCTCCCTTTTCCCTACCTCTTGATGTGCCTCCCTCCCTGGACGAAGGTCGTAGCGGGCTAGCTTGGCTCGCCTGTGGGCCCCAGCTGGAGGTGGTCCATGCGGTGACGGGTGAGCGCCTGTCCGCCTACTGCTTCTGTGGCGACGGAGAGCACCCCCCCAGCGTGCTGGCAGCCAGGGACTTCTGCTGGCTGAAAAGGACCGGGCTGCTGGTGGGCCTTGAGGAGGCCCAGGGCAGCATGCTCTGTCTCTATGACCTGGGTATCTCTCGAGTGGTCAAAGCTGTAGTCATACCGGGCAGGGTGAGTGCGCTCTCACCATCTACTACTGTCGCTTGCATCAACTGGTTGATTTGATTGATTGTGATATGGACTGACTGACAAACTGATGATTGGCAGATCAGGGCCATCGAGCCCCTGGTGAGCTATGGCGGGGCCAGTGCCAGCACACAGCACCTCCACCAGAGCCTGCGCTGGTTCTTTGGTGTGGCAGCGGTGGTCACGGACCTGGGACATGTCCTCCTAATGGACCTGTGTCTGGATGACCTCTCCTGCAGCCAGAGCGAGCTGGAGCCCTCAGGTCAGCGTGTGTGTGTTTTAACCTAACACAGACAACTTTTCTGGCCCACAGTTCCTCTCAAGATTGAGAGTTTGATGTGTGTGTGTGTGTTCCCCCCCCCCCTCTCTAACCCACACCCTCCTCTGTCCTCTCCAGATCTGGAGGTTGTGAGTAAGTCCCTAGCTGAAATCCCCCGGCTACGTGAGCAGGAGACGCGTCAGGGGAGACATCTCTGTCTGCAGCTGAGCAGCCCCACGGGCACAGGGGCCACGGCTCTGCAGTACATCCCCCGCACCAACCAGCTGGCCGTGGGCTTCTCCGACGGATACCTGCAACTCTGGAACATGAAGACGCTCAAGAAGGAGTGAGTTAACGGCCCAGGGATGACATGGTGGCTATGGTAAACCTTCAGTTATAGCTTTTTCTCACTGTCTCTGCTGTGTTCTGCCACAGGTATCACTCCCAGCTGGAGGGTGGCAGGGTGCCAGTGTATGCCTTCACATTCCAGGAGCCAGAGAACGACCCCCGCAACTGCTGTTACCTGTGGGCCATCCAGTCTGCCCAAGACCAGTGAGTTCTCCCTCCCCACCTGTCTGCCTGCTTGAGGCACAAAGTTCAATAACTCTTGGAAGAGGTCACAGTGTGCACACCAGACCAGGATGTGATGTATTTGAAATACTTGAGGTTGTTTTGGTTTGTCCTGGACAATGGAACCAATGGAATAATTGCAGCTCCATGTGGGCTGGGATCTCTCAGCCCCAAAACCCTCTGGTATTCACATACTGTACCTGTCAAACACACCTACTTATTTAAGGGGTGGCAGCGTAACCTAGTGGTTAGAGTGTTGGACTAGTAACCGAAAGGTTGCAAGATCGAATCCCCGAGCTGACAAGGTACAAATCTGTCGTTCTGCCCCCGAACAAGGCAGTTAACCCACTGTTCCTAGGCCCCCATTGAAAATAAGAATTTGTTCTTAACTGACTTGCCTAGTTAAATAAAACATTCCAGGGTTTTTCTTTTGCTATTTTCTACATTGTAGAATAATAGTGAAGACATGAAATAACACATTCAATCAAAAAGTGTTAAACATATCAAAATGTATTTTATATTTGAGTTTCTTCAAAGTAGTCACCCTTTGCTTTGATGACAGCTTTGTACACTCTTGGCATTCTCTCAATCAGCTTCATGAGGTAGTCACCTGGAATGCATTTAAATTAACAGGTGATGCCTTGTTAAATGTTCATTTGTGGAATTTCTTTCCCTCTTAATGTGTTTCTGTTGTGTTGTGATAAGGTAGGGTTGGTACAGAGAAGATATCCCTATTTGGTAAAAGACCAAGTCCATATTATGGCAAGAACAGCTCAAATAAGCAAAGAGAAATGACAGTCCATTACTTTAAGACATGAAGGTCAGTCAATCGGAAAATGTCAAGAACTTTGAAAGTTTCTTAAAGTGCAGTCGCAAAAACCCTTAAGCGCCATGATGAAACTGGCGCTCATGAGGACCGCCACAGGAAAGGAAGACCCAGAGTTAACTCTGCTGCAGAGGATAAGTTCATTAGATTTAACTGTTCATTGGATTGCAGACCAAATAAAAGCCTCACAGTTAAAGTAACAGACACATCTCAACATCAACTGTTCAGAGGAGACTGCTTGAATCAGGCCTTCATGGTCAAATTGCTGTAAAGAAACAACTACTGAAGGACACTTATAAGAAGAGACTAGCTTGGGCTAAGAAACACAAGCAATGGACATTACACCGGTGGAAATCTGTCCTTTGATGAGAGTCCCAATTGGAGATTTTTGTTTCCATCCGCCATGTATTTGTGAGACACAGAGAAGGTGATGGTGTGGGGGTTGCTTTGCTGTTGCCACTGTCGATTTATTTATAATTCAAGGCACACTTAACCAGCATGGCTGCCACAGCATTCTGCAGAGATACGCCATCCCATCTGGTTTGCGATTAGTGGGACTATCATTTGTTTTTCAACAGGACATTGACCCAAAACACACCTCCAGGCTGTGTAAGGGATATTTGACTAAGGACAGTGATGGAGTGTTGCATCAGATGACCTGGCCTCCACGATCACCTGACCTCAACCCAATTGAGGTGGTTTGGGGTGAGTTGGACTGCAGAGTGAAGGAAAAGCAGCCAACAAGTGATCAGCATATGTGAGAACTCCTTCAAGATTGTTGGGAAAGCATTTCTCATGAAGCTAGTTGAGAGAATTCTAAGAATGTGCAACGCTGTCAAGGCAAAGGGTGGTTACTTTGAAGTATCTCAAATATTTTTTTTACTACATGATTCCATATGTCGTTTCATAGTTTTGATTTCTTCACTATTATTATACAATTGAGAAAATAGTGAAAATAAAGAAAACCCCTTTAATGAGTAGGTGTCCAAACTTTTGACTGATACAGTGGACTGGATCAGTGAAAACAGTATGGCGGAAGCTCCACACTTTACAGCTTGTATGCAAATGTAGCATTGGTCCAGTGAATGCAGCTATGGTGCTCAGTGGTCATAGCAGGTTGTTGGCCTTTATTTAGCATAAATACTCATGCAGCATTAACCACCTCATGTCGATACACATTACTTGGTGTATTTGCTGCCCTTTAACACATCTCCCTCTCTCCCTCTTCTTTCTCTCTCTCAGTGAGGGAGACGTGGTCAGTCTGCACCTGCTCCAGCTGGCCTTCAGTGAGAGGAAGTGTTTGGCCTCAGGAAAGATCCTCTATGAGGTAACTGTAATTTCAACCCATGTTTTTACCTCAAAGATTTTGTTCTGTCTAACTGAAATAAGTAGCTATTCCCGCTTCCAGCATGGATTGAGACAGGTCCCATTTCTGTTCAATGGCCCTTTTGTTTGGTCAAGACTGTACTGACCGTCAACTGGATGTTCGGGGTCAAGTGTTTGGACCGCGATTGTGGTGTTAAAGCCCAAAAGCTTGCTGGTTTCCAACAGTTCTTCTCAATGTTTCAGTCCTGAAGATGTCATTTAGTAATCTATTATGCCCAACCATATTTATTTCTTACTTAAACGTGGTGCTTTCACTGCTTTGAGACCTTTAAATCTTTCCATTGGTGCTGTATTAACATTAATCCTTTCTCGCCCTCCGTCTCTCTCCTAGGGTCTGGAGTACTGTGAGGAACGGTACAGTCAGGAGCTGAGCAGCACAGCCTTCCCCTTGAGGGCTCAGGCCACCAACACCCGCCTGCTCAGCTGCCAGACCATCGAGAAGTTCCGACACCACCCTGACAGAGACGACAGCATGAACGAAGGTACCTTTTCCTTCATCTCAAGTCATCTCAAAACTTTACAGGATTATATTGGTGTCTACATGACCAGAAAACCACCACCAACAACAACAACAACAAAACTCTTTATTACCTACGTGGGTGGTATTCACTTACTAGACACCAAACAGACTGAAAAGGAGTGGGGCTACCTGAACTTGTCCAACCGGAAATGCACATTTTCCTTTGCAAAATGATTTGCCACAGTGTGCTCTAATGAATGCGATCCTGGAGCGAAAAGGATGTACAGTTGAAGTCGGAAGTTTACATGCACCTTAGCCAACTACATTGAAACTCAGTTTTTCACAATTCCTGACATTTAATCCTAGTACAAATTCCCTGTCTTGGGGTAGTTAGGATCACCACTTTATTTTAAGAATGTGAAATGTCAGAAAAATAGTAGTGATTTATTTCAGCATTTCTTTCTTTCTTTCATCACATTCCCAATGGGTCAGAAGTTTACAAACACTCAATTAGTTTTTGGAGCATTGCCTTTAAATTGTTTAACTTGGGTTAAACATTTTGGGTAGCCTTCCACAAGCTTCCCACAACAATTTGGGTGAATTTTGGCCCATTCCTCCTGACAGAGCTGGTGTAACTGAGTCAGGTTTGTCGACCTTGCTCGCACACGCTTTTCAGTTCTGCCCACAAATTTTCAATAGGATTGAGGTCAGGGCTTTGTGATGGCCACTCCAATACCTTTACTTTGTTGTCCTTAAGCCATTTTGCCACAACTTTGGAACTATGCCTGGGGTCATTGTCCATTTGGAAGACCCATTTGCAACCAAGCTTTAACTTCCTGACTGATGTCTTGAGATGTTGCTTCAATATATCCACACAATTTTCCTCCTTCATGATGCCTTCTATTTTGTGAAGTTCACCAGTCCCTCCTGCAGCTAAGCACCCCCACAACATGAGGCTGCCACCCCATGCTTCACAGTTGGGGTGGTGTTCTTCTGCAAGCCTCCCCCTTTTTCCTCCAAACATAACGATGGTCATTATGGCCAAACCGTTCTATTTTTGATTCATCAGACCAGAGGACATTTCTCCAAAAAGTACGATCTTTGTTTCCATGTGCAGTTGCAAACCATAGTCTGTTTTTTTATGTTGTTTTTAGAGCAGTGGCTTCTTCCTTGCTGAGCGGCCTTTCAGCTTTTGTTGATACAGGACTCATTTTTACTGTGGATATAGATAATTTTGTACATGTTTCCTCCAGCATCTTTACAGGGTCCTTTGCTCTTGTTCTGGGATTGATTTGCACTTTTTGCACCAAAGTACGTTTATCTCTAGGAGACAGAATGTGTTTCTCTCCTGAGCGGTATGACAGCTGCGTGGTCCCATGGTGTTTATACTTGCATACTATTATTTGTACAGATGAACGTGGTACCTTCAGGCATTTGGAAATAGCTCCCAAGATGAACCTGACTTGTGGAGGTCTACTTTGTTTTTTCTGAGCTATTGGCTGATTTCTTTAGATTTTACCATGATGTCAAGCAAAGAGGCACTGAGTTCGAAGGTAGGCCTTAATGCATCCACAGGTACACCTCCAATTGACTCAAATGATGTCAATTAAATCAAATCAAATGTATTTGTCACATACACATGGTTAGCAGATGTTAATGCGAGTGTAGCGAAATGCTTGTGCTTCTAGTTCCGACAATGCAGTAATAACCAACGAGTAATCTCACCTAACCTAACAATTCCAAAACTACTACCTTATACACATAAGTGTAAAGGGATAAAGAATATGTACAAAAACATATGAATGAGTGATGGTACAGAACGGCATAGGCAAGATGCAGTAGATGGTATCGAGTACAGTATATACATATGAGATGAGTAATGTAGGGTATGTAAACATTATATTAAGTAGCATTGTTTAAAGTGACTAGTGATATATTTTACATCAATTCCCATTATTAAAGTGGCTGGAGTTGAGTCAGTATGTTGGCAGCAGCCACTCAATGTTAGTGGTGGCTGTTTAACAGTCTGATGGCCTTGAGATAGAAGCTGTTTTTCAGTCTCTCGGTCCCAGCTTTGATGCACCTGTACTGACCTCGCCTTCTGGATGATAGCGGGGTGAACAGGCAGTGGCTCGGGTGGTTGTTGTCCTTGATGATCTTTATGGCCTTCTTGTGACATCGGGTGGTGTAGGTGTCCTGGAGGGCAGGTAGTTTGCCCCCTGTGATGCGTAGTGCAGACCTCACTACTCTCTGGAGAGCCTTACGGTTGTGGGCGGAGCAGTTGCCGTACCAGGCGGTGATACAGCCTGACAGGATGCTCTCGATTGTGCATCTGTAGAAGTTTGTGAGTGCTTTTGGTGACAAGCCAAATTTCTTCAGCCTCCTGAGGTTGAAGAGGCGCTGCTGCGCCTTCTTCACGATGGTGCCTGTGTGGGTTGACCAATTCAGTTTGTCTGTGATGTGTACGCCGAGGATAGGGGGGTGCTCCCTCTGCTGTTTCCTGAAGTCCACAATCATCTCCTTTGTTTTGTTGACGTTCAGTGTGAGGTTATTTTCCTGACACCACACTCAGAGGGCCCTCACCTCCTCCCTGTCGGCCGTCTCGTCGTTGTTGGTTGAGTTGGATTAGCCGGATTAGCCTATCAGAAGCTTCTAAAAGCCATGACATCATTTTCTGGAATTTTCCAAGCTGTTTAAAGCCACAGTCAATTTAGTGAATGTAAACTTCTGACCCACTGGAATTGTGATATTTTGAAATAATCTGTATGTAAACAATTATTTGTGTCATGCACAAAGTAGATGTCCTAACTGACTTGCAAAAACTATAGTTTGTTAACAAGAAATTTGTGGAGTGGTTGTTAAACGAGTTTTAATGACTCCAATCTAAGTGTATGTAAGCTTCTGACTTCAACTGTATGAGGTGCTTGCGCTTTCATTGTTGTGGTCACAGGTTGTACTAAGGCCTTCTCTCCTTTCTCCCCCGTCAGTTGCGTCTCCAGACACCAGCGTGTCCATTTTCAGCTGGCAGGTGAAGGCCTACGGACAGGGCAACCCTTCCACTTACATCGGCGTCTTTGACATCAACAGATGGTACCATGCACAGATGCCTGACTCTCTGAGGTAACATTCTGACATAAATATCCCATCACCAGCCGCCTAAATCGCATGGTGTGTCCAATTTCCCCGAATACCAGGCGTTTATCAATTAGGTTATTTATTCATTTATGAATGTAGTTTAAAAAAAGACTTTTTTTGGGGGGGGGGGTGTTGATGGAGAATAATTTCTGGGGTTGATAGTAAGCTTTTACATGAATATGAAACCAACGTGTGTGTGTGTGTGTCAGAACGGGGGAGTCTCTGCGCAGCTGTCCCTACCTGGCCGTGTGGTCTCTGGATTCGGTGGTGGAGATGACGTCACCCTGCCCCCTGTTGGACGTCCTGGTGCACGAGCGCAGCCTGAGCCGCGGCCTGCCCTACACCTGCCCCCCGCCAGAACAGTTCTTCAAACCCACCACATACAACTTCGGCAAGTTGGACACACAGCGCAAGCCTTTTCACACAACACCCTGAGCAAATAGAAATACATTTAGCTCTTTAAAGCCATTCTTTTAAGTTTTGTAAATGTTGTCATGACTTGGTCATTTGTTTTTCCTTGGAACAGATGCAACCTGTTTGCTCAACACTGGTATTGTGCACTTAACTTGCTCTGGGTATCAGAAAGAGGTGAGTTTATCCCTACATTTTTGGTGTATTTTCTCCATCTGTATCTTTGCAAAGATAGTTATAGTGCATGCGGAAAGTATTCAAACCCCTTGACTTTATCCACATTTTGTTATAGTACAGCCTTATTCTGAAATGTATTAAATTAAAGATTTTCTTCATCAATCAACACACAATACCTCAATGACAAAGCAAAAACGGGTATTTTGACATTTGTCAATTTATATTTAAAAAATAACTGTATTTACATAAGTATTCAAACACTTTGCTATGAGACTTGAAATCAGGTGCATCCTGTTTCCATTTACCACCTGTGGTAAATTCTATTGATTGGACATGATTTTCAAAGGCGCACACCTGTTTATATAAGGTCCCACAGTTGACAGTCCATGTCAGAGCAAAAACCAAGCCATGAGCTCGATGGAATTGTCCGTAGAGCTCTGAGACAGGATTGTGTTGGCATTAATCTGGGGAAAGGTACCAAAAATGTCTGCTGCATTGAAGGTCCCCAAGAACACAGTGGCCTCATTCTTAAATGGAAGAAGTTTGAAACCAAAAAGACTCTTCCTAGAGCGGGCTGCCCGGACAAACTGAGCAATCAGGAGACGAGGGCCTTGGTCAGGGATGTGAGCAAGAACCCGATGGTCACTCTGACATAGCTCCGGAGTCCCTCTGGAGATGGTTTTCCTTCTTGAAGGTTCTCCCATCTCTGCAGCACTCCACTAATCAGTCCTTTATGCTAGAGTGGCCAGAGAGAAGCCACTCTTCAGTAAAAGGCACATGACAGGCTGCTTGGAGTTTGTCAGGCGTCACGTCTGGAGGAAACCTGGCACCATCCCTACGGTGAAGCATGGTGGTGACAGCATCATGCGGTGGGGATAGTTTTCAGTGGCAGGGAGACTAGTCAGGATGGAGGGAAAGATGAACAGAGCCAAGTACAGAGAGATCCTTGATGAAAACCTGCTCCAGAGCGCTCAGGACCTCAGACTGGGTTGAATGTTCAATTTCCAACAGGACAGCGACCCAAAGCACACGACCAAGTCAACGTAGGTGTGGCTTCAGTACAAGTCTCTGAATGTGCTTGAGTGGCCCAGCCAGAGGCCGGACTTGAACTCGATAGAACATCTCTGGAGAGACCTGAAAATAGCTGTGCAGCAACACTCCCCATCCAACTTGACAGAATCTGCAGAGAAGAATGGGAGAAACTCTCCAAATACAGGTGTGCCAAGCTTGCAGCTTGTTTTTTTCTTTGTCATTATGGGGTATTGTGTGTAGATTGAGAGGGAAAAAACTATTTAATCAATTTTTGAACAAGGCTGTATTGTATCTTTCTGAATGCACTGTACATGTGGCTAACATGAAGACTTTCAATTAGTTGACTTAAGCCTTTAGTCATCCATTGTCCATACAGCAGGATGTTATCTTATGAATCACATGAACTATCTCTTGCTGTCTCAGACTCTGAGCTTCTTGAAGAAGGCTGCTCCCTGCTCCAGTGATGTCATCTCAAATGGCTACTCCCGCTGCCTGATGTCCGGCCTGCTCTCCTCTCGCCTGGCTGACGTGCAGCCCTCCAGCCTCTCTCAGGTACACACACAACTTCTGAGAGGTTGACGGTTATTCCTTTTTGCTGTACAAACTTTCCAGTGTCTAAAGGTTTTTAAGGACAATTTTATATATGTGAATGCATTAGCTCAATGTGCCGGACTCTCTTCCTCTCTCTGGTCAGGAAGAGCAGTTGGACGCCATCTTGTCTACAGCCATAGAGACCAGCTCCTTGGGCCTGATCACCAGCTGTATCAAGCAGTGGACCGCTGAGGGTGAGACACTGCATAACAACACTGGCACCCTGTTATTTAGATCAACCCTGGCTTCATCTCCTGTACTGCATGTACACTGATCCGAAAACACACACAACAGGTGAATCACTTTCAGATATTCACATCCTCGCAGATAGAGGAAAGGAGACTGGGTGACACTGACAGTTTGGGTTATTGAGATGCACCCCTAGATTGGATTTCTCTCTAATGTAAAATGGTGGTGTTTGCTTCACAGAGCAACCAGGCTCTGCGGTGAACCTGCGCTACATTCTGGAGTGGGCCTGGGACAAGGTGGTTCACACCAAGGAGCAGCTGGATGGCATATGTGAGTGTTTCCTACCACAGTGATCAGCATGACACTCTGTCAACACCTTATTGATCTTCTGGTTTACATTAAAAATAATACTCATGGCTGTGTATTTGGTTGGTAACTATAGCAACTTGCAGCTGTGTTGTCATGTGATTTCCTCAAGCATTTTTGGATTTGATATGTTTTCCTAGGGCAATAGATTTTCTTATATGTGAGGAGGTCCAGCAATCTGGAATGTTTTCTGATTTCCGTCTGCCCATATTCTTTGTCTCCCCCCAGGTGCTCCCCTGTTTGACAGCTCATCTAACTTCACGGACTCCCCGACCCTTCAGCTGCTGCAGCACAGCCAGAGGCTACTGGGGAACCTCAGCACCATCTTCCACTGTCTGCTCAGAGAGGCACAGGAACTCACTCAGCGAGGTAAAGCCTAATTCAGACAAGGGGCACCGTTGCCAGGAGACTTATTTATTTTAACGTTGAAGCACTGGCCGTTGACCGAGCAGAGCGGCTTGCGGTGCTCATGCAACTGAATACCACTTTGCTTCTGTAGAGAAAATGTACAAAATAGCAATATTTTGAGAGGCAGAGACGGGGTTCACACAAGTGTCTTGGTTGGTGGCTTTCACTCCCTGTGGTTAGAGCCATTAACACACCCTTTACTAAAATGGCCCTAGAGAAGAAGGCAGACATTCTACGTGTCCCCAACCAATTGTTTATTTGCGTTTGTAACATTTTAAAACTTAATTTGTACATAATGTTGCCGCTACCGTCTCTTATGACTGAAATTATCTTCTGGACATCAGGACTGCGATTACTCACCACGGACTGGCAGAATCCTTTTTTTAATTTTTTACCTTTAGCAAGTCTGACGAGCCCGAAGTGAACAATATACTGCTTTCTCGGGAACCGGCCCAGATCCCCATGATTTGTGTGAAGAGGAGGCGGAGAAAAAGGGGCCAGAGGGCAGGTTGCCTTCTGAGAATTTGTAGGCGATCGAATAAACCCCCCACTTCCTTCCGTTCTGCTAGCAAACATGCCATCGTTGGAGAATATAATTGATGATTTACGAGGAAGTTTAAACTACTAATGGGACATTCAAAACTGTAATATCTTATGCTTCACGGAGTCGTGGCTGAACGACGACACTCAACATACAGCTGGCTGGTTATATGATGTACTGGCAGGATAGAACAGCGGCGTTTGGTAAGGAAAGGGGCAGCGGTCTATGTATTTTGTAAACAACAGCTGGTGCACGACACCGAAGGAAATCTCAAGCTATTGCTCGCCTGAGGTAGAGTTTCTCATGATAGGCTGTAGACCACACTACCTACAGGTACGGCAATTATTTAGGCTAAAAACATGAGGATTGAATATAAACATCGTTTGACATGTTTATATGAACTAGAGGTCGACCGATTAATCGGAATGGCCTATTATTTAGGGCCGATTTCAAGGTTCCCTAACAATCGGAAATCGGTATATCTGCGCGCCGATCTGCTGATTAAACTTTTTTTTTTTTACACCTATATTAAATCTTTATTTAACTAGGCAAGTCAGTTAAGAACACATTCTTATTTTCAATGACGACCTAGGAACAGTTGGTTAATAACTGCCTCGTTCAGGGGCAGAAAAACAGATTTTCACCTTGTCCGCTCGGGGATCCAATCTTGCAACCTTAGTTAACTAGTCCAACACAATAACAACCTGCCTCTCTCTCATTGCACTCCACAAGGAGACTGCCTGTTACGCAAATGCAGTAAGCCAAGGTAAGTTGCTAGCTAGCATTAAACTTATCTTGTAAAAAACAATCAATCATTATCACTAGTTAACTACACATGGTTGATATTACTAAATATTATCTAGCGTGTCCTGTGTTGCATATAATCTGACTGAGCATACAAGTATCTAAGTGTCTGACTGAGAGGTGGTAGGCAGAAGCAGGCGTGTAAACATTCATTCAAACAGCACTTTAGTGCATTTTGCCAGCAGCTCTTCGTTATGTGTCAAGCACTGCGCTGTTTATGACTTCAAGCATATCAACTCCTGAGATGAGGCTGGTGTGACCGAAGTGAAATGGGTGGCTAGTTAGCGTGCGCTAATAGCGTTTCAAACTTCACTCGCTCTGAGCCTTGGGGTGGTTGTTTCCCTTGCTCTGCATGGGTAACGCTGCTTCAATGTGGTGGCTGTTGTCGTAGTGTTGCTGGTTCGAGCCCAGGGAGGAGCGAGGAGAGGGACGGAAGCTATACTTGTTACACTGGCAATACTAAAGTGCCTATTAGAACATCCAACAGTCAAATGTTAATGTAATACAAATGGTATAGAGGGAAATAGTCCTATAATAACTACAACCTAAAACTTCTTACCTGGGAATATTGAAGACTCATGTTAAAAGGAACCACCAGCTTTCATATGTTCTCATGTTCTGAGCAAGGAACTGAAACTTTAGCTTTCTTACATAGCACATATTGCACTTTTACTTTCTTCTCCGACACTTTGTTTTTGCAGTATTTAAACCAAATTGAACATGTTTCAGTATCTACTTATGGCTAAATTGATTTTATTGATATATTATATCAAGTTAAAATAAGTATTAATTCAGTATTGTTGTAATTGTCATTATTACAAATAAAATAAAAAAATATTTTAAATTGGCCGATTTAATCGGCACCGGCTTTTTTGGTCCTCCAATAATCGGTATCGGTGTTGAAAATAATCATTATCGGTTGACCTCTCATATGAACCTTACGGATACAATTTGGATTTTTTGTCTGCCTCTTGTTACTGTGTTTGAGCCTGTGGATTACTGAAGAAAAGGTTTTTGGTTATAAAGAGAGACTTTATGAACAAAAGGAACATTTATTGAATAAATGAATGTGTTCTGAGTGCAACCATATGAAGATCATCAAATGTAAGTCATTCATTTTCTCTATTTCTGACTTGTGTAACTCTTCTACTTGGTTGGTTACTGTTTGTAATGATTGTCTGCTGGGTTATTTTCTCAAATAATCGTACGGTATGCTTTCGCCATAAAGCATTTTTTTAAACCTGACACCGTGGTTGGATTCACAATAATTTAATCTTTAAACCTATGCGATAAATCTACTATAATTGAATTTCAACAAGCATTTTACTACAGCTGGCCATGCTTTCCACCTGGCTGCCCCCCCCTTCTCCCTCACCAAAATCCAGACAGCTGATGTCCTGAAAGAGCTGCAAAATCTGGATCCCTACAAATCAGCTGGGCTAGACAATCTGGACCCTCTCTTTCTAAAATTATCTGCAGAAATTGTTGCAACCCCTATTGCTAGCCTGTTCAACCTCTCTCGTATCGTCTGAGATACCCAAAGATCGGAAAGCTTCCGCAGTCATCCCCCTCTTCAAAAGACAATACTGTGCAGTTGTCTTCCTCGACCTGGCCAAGGCTCGTCAATCACTGCATTCTTATCGGCAGACTCAATAGCCTTGGATTCTCAAATGACTCCCTCGCCTGGTTCACCAACTACCAACTACTAGACAGAGTTCAGTGTGTCAAATCGGAGGGCCTGTTATCTGGACCTCTGGCAGTCTCTAAGGGGGTGCCACAGGGTTCAATTCTAAGGCCGACTCTTTTCTCTAAATACATCAATGATGTTGCTCTTGCTGCTGGTGAATCTCTGATCCACCTCTACGCAGACGACACCATTCTGTATACATCTGGCCCTTCTTTGGACACTGTTAACTAAACTCCAAATGAGCTTTAATGCCATACAATACTCTTTCTGTGGCCTCCAACTGCTTTTAAATGCTAGTAAAACGAAATGCATGCTCTTCAACCGATTGCTGCCTGCACCTGCCCGACCGACAAGCATCACTACTCTGGACAGTTCTGACTTAGAATATGTGGACAACTAAAAATACCTAGGTGTCTGGTTAGACTGTAAACTCTCCTTCCAGACCCACATCAAACATCTCCAATCCAAAGTTAAATCTAGAATTGGCTTCCTATTTCGCAAAAAAGCATCCTTCACTCATGCTGCCAAACATACCCTCATAAAACTGACCATGCTACCGATCCTCAACTTCGGCGATGTCATTTACAAAATAGCCTCCAATACTCTACTCAATAAATTGGATGCAGTCTATCACAGTGCAATCCGTTTTGTCACCAAAGCCCCATATACTACCCACCACTGCGACCTGTATGCTCCCGTCTGCTGGACCTCACTACATATTCATCGCTAAACCCACTGGCTCCAGGTCATCTATAAGTCCTTGCTAAGTAAAGCCCTGCCTTAACTCAGCTCACTGGTCACCATAGCAGCACCCACCCGTAGCACACGCTCCAGGAGGTATTTTTCATTGGTCATACCCAAAGCCAACACCTACTTTAGCTGCTTTTCCTTCCAGTTCTCTGCTGCCAATGACTGGAATGAAATGCAAAAATCACTGAAGCTGGAGACTAATCTCCCTCTCTAACTTTAGGCATCAGCTGTCAGAGCATCTTACTGATCACTGTACCTGTACAAAGCCAATCTTTAAATAGAACACCCAACATCCTCATCTCCATATTGCTATTTTTGTAAAAAAAAAAAAAAAAGAAGCTATTTTTCCCCACAGTATCTCTACTTGCACATCATCATCTGCACATCTATCACTCCAGTGTTAATGCTAAATTGTAATTATTTTGCCTCTATGGCCTATTTATTGCCTTACCTCCCTAATCTTACTTTATTTGCATAGACCGTACGTTTGTTTATCCAATGTAACTCTGCTGTTTTTGTCGCACTGCTTTGCTTTATCTTGGCCAAGTCGCAGTTGTAAATGAGAACATGTTTTCAACTGGCCTACCTGGTGAAATAAAGGTGAAATAATAGAAGTAATAAATAGTCTGTTCTCTCTGCTACTGCATGGCAAGCAGTACCTGACCACCAAGTCTAGGTCCAAGAGGCTTCTAAACAGCTTCTACCCCCAAACCATAAGACTCCTGAACACTTAATCAAATGGTCACCCAGACTGTTATCTTTGCATAGTCACTTTAATAACTCTACCTACATATTACCTCAACTAACCGGTACCCCCGCACAAGCTCTGTTCCCGGTCTCGCTATTGTTATTTTACTGCTGTTACTTTTATTTCTTATTCTTGTATGTATTTTTTAAATCTGCATTGTTGGTTAAGGGCCTGTAAGTAAGCATTTCTCTGAAGTCTACACCTGTTGTATTCTGTGCATGTGACAAATAAAATGTCATTTGATTTATGTGCCTCTACATACCATGTAATGATATGTCAGAATTGGGTGTTCTAATGCAGTTATTTGTGCAGGTCTGCTGGGTCTCATCAATAAGAATCTGGTGTCCAGCCTTATCTCTCAGTACGCCCAGGTGGTCCTCTGGTTCTGTCGGACTGGACTCCTGCCCGAGGGCTCCGGTAAGACCACGTACTGTGGTAGCAGTTCAAACATTCAAGTTCAGTCCATATTCCATGTCACCTTTTGGAACATAGACCACTTTCACCATGTACACCAAAAGTAGTGTACGTCATAGTAATAAGTAGGGTGCCATTTCAGATGCAGTGCTAGAGATGTCCACTATTATAGGTTTGCAATAGTTTTAATTCCCCTGTCAACCAGATGAGGATGCTGTGCAGATCCCCCGGCCCTTCTACAGCTACTCTGTGAACCAGAACTACTACACCATCCGCAGAGAGGAGCTGCAGCAGCTCTCCAAGTGAGTGCTCTTCATATCATCCACGAGCTGGTACAGGACTGATAGTAAAACACATCAACAAGAAGAGACAGGAAAAGTTTAAGTCCCCTCGGTGTCATTCATCTGAAGATCTGTTTTTGTGATGTTGTATACGGTATGGGTGTTTCTCAAAATGCATACCACTGTGCTCCGAGCACGGCGCGTTGGGAGTTTGAGTCCAAGTTTAAGTATCAAAATGGAGCACGAAGGGTCTTATCGAATGCATACTCTGTTTTAAAGCTTCATCGGAAATGTATGCAAGGAAATATGACGCAACCAATTTAAAAATGATGCAACGTGTCTTCCTATTCACATCTCATATGTTGCCTGACTACAGTATTGTATCTTAATACGTTAATAAATATACGCTGTGTTCATTTTGGCATGTTGGCATGGCAAGCCCATAATAAGTTGTTGTGACGTTGTATTAGTTAATGTGACGACTGTTGTTCATCGAATGGTTAAAATTTTCTAATTGCATCATTAACTGAATCAAGCAATTATTAACTCATTAACCTGGGGCACCATGGGAGAACTAGTTTTTATTGAGTTTCTATTTCCCAAATTAACTCGAGTATCAGAATATCGATTTCACAACAGCCGCTAATGAACCAGTTGCCTCTACCAATCTTGTTCTGAACGTTGTATAGCCCGTGAATCTGCACGGACCCAGGTCTCACCAATGAGTTCGTACCACACCAATCTAAGTTGAATATTTATTTACTAAAAAGCTAAAATGATGATAAACGATACACATAGACAAAACACATTATAGGCTATTGATTAGAACTTAGTATAACGGGCCAACACACTATGGCGCGTGTTACCCAAAATGGGGATTTCAAAGAGGGAGAGGAAAAAGAAAGTTCACAAGAAATATACATTTGGGTGAATTTGTCAGCTATGCTATTCTAACCCTAGCCTTGCCCCAAACTGCTGCTCTTATGGGTCAGAATATAATGATGTAATTACGTGGGGTAGACCTCCAAGGATTCTCTGTGTGGACCGTTCAGGGGAACATTTAGCTGCTCGATGACGCACTTCTCCTGCACACCTCTCTGATCGTCCTCCCGATGTCAGTGTCCTTTTGGCTTAGGAGTCTGTTCCCTCACCCTTGCTATGGAAGGGGTCTTCTGAGGACAGACAGCTCTGTAGCTCACAGCTCACAGCATAGGAATGAAACCCTTTAGATACCACGATTCGCTGGGATTGGATGCTATGGGGGTCCGTCTTGAATTCACCTGCTTAGACACAGCTACTCATCCGTAGCTTGGGTAGAAAAGGATTTCTTTGTCTTCAAACTTGTTGCTTTCTGAGTTCGTTGACTTTTTAGACCTTGTCTGTAGCTTGGGTCATGTAGTCTCCTCTGTAAATTCTTTACTCACAGGTTTTATACCCTTGTCAGAAGTGGGCGTAACCCTCTTTAGGGAAATTCTCTGGGCGAACCAAGTTAATGAGGCACGGTCTAGATTTGACTCAAATCCAATTTTAGACAACTAACTTAACATTTCATCTTTACCAAAACATTCCCTTTGATTTGTACATTTTCCACACAACGTACAATGTATAAACATCAAACATATACTAGGAAAACTCTTCACGTTACAATGTTTTCGTAATACCGTCATCTATTAACCTTTAATAACAAAACAAAATGACATACATTTTCATATTCCATCTATCGTCATGACCACCATTGTGGCTGACGGAAACCATTGTTCCAAAGTCCCTTTATTTCATGTTTAATGTTCTGAGGCTGGTTCTCCATAGTAACAGGTCAAAGGAATTCTGTGTCTGTGGCCTGAGATTTACCAGGGGCGTGAGGGGTCATAAAAACCCCACATCTTCAGACCCCTAGATCTCTCCTCCTCTGTTGGTGTTGAGAGAGAATCTGTAGGGTTGTGGTCTCCTGTAACTTGACCTGGTCAGGACAGTCATGACAAAGTCAATAGGCCTAACTGGCAAGCTACTACTGTTGGCTTGATAGCCACGAAGAATTAGTAGCTAGCTACCTACAAGTGTTTAATCTACCTTGTATAACATTCATTTTTGGTCACTTTTGCCTGTTTAACTATCTGGCTAGCTCGATTATTACGATTCGCACACATCTAGCTAATAATTATGAAGTAAAACATTTACTTTTTGTATGTCTTGTTTTGTCTTGTTGCCATTGTCCTGGCTGGTTAAAGGTTCAGTGAATGGGGAGGTGCAGCGTAAGGTAATACATTTGGAGTGTGGGTGCTTGTCAAAAGGAATGTTTTATGTGTTCTCCACACTTGTCCTCACAAGAACGTACTCAAGAGAACGTCCTCTGAGAATGTACTCTGAGCATGAGAGCGTGCAGTGAGGTAGTATGCATATTGAGAAACACCCTATATTTGGTATGTGTGTCTCATATTAGTGTCCATTTTACTTCATGTTCCTACTGTGGAGTCCTACTGTGAAAGACTGTTTTGGGAAACTTAATGCATTTCACGTAAGACCATCTCAACCACCATCAATATTTAGAATAAACCATCTGTTCTTTTCAGGGGGAAGTGGTGTGCAGACTGCCTGATGATTGATGGCTTAGTCGCCCAATGCGGTGATCGCTTGGTTGACCTGTGGAAACGGGACGAGGGCGGGACGGGACAGTATCCGCCACCTACGCTACACGTAAGCATTTTGTACCTGTGCATTCACGCACACACAAACACACAGAGCCAAACAAGGATCTAACTTCCTACCTTGAGCACATACTCCGAATGATTTCCATGGAATTCCATCTAGATGTAGACCTAGTATAACAGAAGCTAAAACACACCTAGAGTTGATCTTCTCTCCGCTGTCCACAGGGCCTGCTGGATATTTACCTCCTGGAGAACATAGATGAATCTGCTAAGCACGCCATCGTATCCTTGCTCTGTACTTGGTTCCCTCGCAAATCAAGTGTTCATATCAGGGAATTGGTTTGATTTTAAATGCTGTGTCCTGTCCTTACTCTCCTAACCCACACAAGTGCCTAGACTTGTGAAATCCACCTAACACATACAGACCCACACACACACACACACACACACACACACACACACACACACACACACACACACACACACACACACACACACACACACACACACACACACACACACACACACACACACACACACACACACACACACACACACACACACACACACACACACACACACACGAACAGAACAGAACAGAACAGAACACACACAGAACAGAACACAGAACAGAACACACTTCTTCTCTCTGTGTGAGCCTTGACCCCTCCCCCCCAGGTGATCTACCTGTTGTTGGATGTGATGTATTCCTTCCCCAACAAGAGCGGTGGGTCTGTGGAGTCCTTCCCCACTGCATTCGCCATCCCCATCGGCCTGGTCAAACTGGTGCAGGGCTTCTGGCTGCTGGACCACCACGACCACCAGGTAGACACGTGCACATATACAGGCCAGACAATACAGGGTTATAAACCAGTCACATTTTAGAAGACTATTTCTGGAAGTTAGCATTTAGCAAGGATAGTGTTTGGTTTGTGATGGGGCCTTTTCCCCGTAACTCAAACCTTGCATGTGGAATTTCAAATGTGTACCGTGAGTTATTTCATAGAATGATTCGTTGGTAGACGGATTACCAGGATGTGTACTCAAAGCATGCGCAAACCAACTGGCAAGTGTCTTCACTGACATGTTCAACCTCTCCCTGACCGAGTCTGTAATACCTGCATGTTTCAAACAGATCACCATAGTCCCTGTGCCCAAGGAAGCGAAGGTAACCTGTCTAAATGATTACTGCCCCATAGCACTCATGTCGGTAGCCATGAAGTGCTTTGAAAGGCAGTTCATGGCTTACATCAACACCACCACTCCAGAAACCCTGGACCCACTCCAATTCAACACATCTGCCATGCTGGTCCTCAACACTGGACCCTTTGGGGTGTGTGCTTAGTCCTCTCCTGTACTCCCTGTTCACCCACTGCTCGGCATCTGACCGTGAAGCGCCACAGAGGGTAGTGCATACGGCCCAGTACATCACTGGGGCCTAGCTTCCTGCCATCCAGGACCACTATACCAGGTGGTGTCAGAGGAAGACCCTAAAAATTGTCAGACTCCAGCCACCCAAGTCATAGACTGTTCTCTCTGCTACCGCATGGCAAGCGATACCGGAGCGCCAAGTCTAAGATCGAAAGGCTCCATAAAAGCTTCTATCCCCCCAAGCCATAAGACTGCTCAACAATGAATCAAATGTCCACCCGGAATATTTACTTTGTTTTTACACTGCTGCTACTCGCTGTCTATCTATGCATAGTCAGTATATAAATAACCTTGACTTACCTGTACCCCTGCACATTGACCCGGTATCCCCTGTATATAACTTCGTTATTGTTATGTGATTTTCTTGTTACTTTATTTATATTTATACTTTTGTTTATATAGTAAATATTTTCAATTTTTTCTTGTAAGTAATCACATTAAGGTTGTATTCTGTGCATGTGACAAATTTGATTTGATAAAGGTAGTGATAAAATGGTTTCATCTAGTTGACACCTGAACTTTGACCCTCTCCAGAACTCCCTAGAGATGCTGCTGCACCCCACCACCTTCCCGTCCCTGTGGGGCTGGCAGCATGATCGCATCCTGCAAGCTCTCATGTGCCAGGGGAAACACGGGATCGCCCTGCGCTACCTCCACGTTATGAAGCCCCCCCTCTCTTCCACCTCTCAGGCCCAGCTCTGCCTGGCTGTGTTGCTACACAACAGGTGGCTGTTATAAGCGTGTGTGTGTGTTTGCTAGCATCCGTGCTAAGTGATGGCATTGTGATGTTTTTTTTTCTTCTTCCTGGTACGGTTAACATGTTTGTATAACCCCTCTCCGTGTAGGTGTCTGGTGGAGGCCTGGGCCATGCTGAGGCAGCACTCCAACAGCCTGAACACGGAGGAGTTGTTAAGTTTCCTCTACCAGACCTGTCAGGAGCTTGGCCTCATGAAGGAGCTGCTCAAACTGCCCCTGGGTCTGGCTGAACAAGTAAGATGCCTTGTTCCCCCAACTTTCCTTTCTACCAGGGCGAAATCACGACCCTGGCATGCGCATCAATAACATTTTTTTTTGTGACAATCCCATCCCTGAAGATTTACCTGTTTGTTTGTTTGTGTGTGTGTGTAGGAGTGCTTGGAGAGGTTCCTGCAGGGTACAGGGGGTCTCCAGAACAGAGAGCTACTGATGATGCACTATCTGCAGCAGGCTAACTACGTCCCCGCCCTGCAGCTCAACCACACCCTCAAGATGAACATGGTGGTATGTTCACATTTAAATAAACTCATGGTTTATTTATACACTTCACCAATACAGAACATATGCTACGAGAAATGTTGTGCAGATTTTTAGAAATAAGTCACCCTAACGTGTATGTGTTGATAAGACATGTTGCTGAATTCTGCCCTTAATGTTTCCATTCATATATCTGTTCTCCAGAACGAGAGGGATCCCAAGCTGAAGGAGAGAACCAAAACCAGGAACTCAATCCTGGACCAGTACGGGAAAGTTCTTCCTCGGGTCCAGAGGAAGCTGGCCATGGAAAGAGCTAAGCCATACCACCACCCCTCCACCATCCTCAGAGAGGGTACGTGACCTTGTCCCTCCTAGCTTCTTATTACACTGCTCTGTACACGCTTCAAGGTTAGATTTATGTTTTCAGTGTGACCCTTGACTTCGATAATGTATGTTCTTCTTAGTGTCGCGGCCACAGCCGCTGTCGACCATCGCCAAGCGGTCGGCCAATGAGAACGTGCTGACCAGAGCGGCATTCATCAACAGTGTCCTGTCGAAGATCGAGGAGGTGTGGGTGGGGAAGAACCCCACGCCCCAGTCCTCCCCACTCAAGAGGTGAGACCCCAACCGCCCTGTCCCCAACCCCCCCCCTATCTGACTAAGATGTAAGTAAGTGGTAAAGCTGGGTTATCCACCCCTGGATTTGATCTGTTCAATTGAGTTGTTTCCCTTCCCCTCTCCACACCACCCAGCCCCAGGGCAGCGGAGGTACTCTTCCCCTCCCGGGATCTGCCCGAGGCCTTCGTGGGCACGCCTATCACCATGGCCTCCAAGAGGAAGTCCAGGTACGACACACACCGAACCTCAATTTGACATAATCCCACCGAACTCAGACTGTCACGTTAATCATTCATCCATGTCAATGAGAGGTTTGGGTGGAAGTATGTAAGATGAGCTATAAATGACATGCAGCTAGTCTTTTGTGTAAGAGGTTTGACATGTTGATTTCAATACATCTGACATGCTTTCCTAACCCTTCCTCCTGTCCCAACCCCCAGGGTGTTGGACCTAGTGGTTCACCCCTCTCAGACCACTCCTCCAGATGGGGCACGACCCCTGCTGACACCCCCTAGGGCAGCTAGCTCCTGGAACCTCCCCAAAAGCATCAACAAGGCCCCTGAGCTCAGCCTGCTGCAGACCCCACAGGTGGTCAAGGTAAGACCCAGACAAAAAGGGAGGGTGTCGACTGTACCCACTGTCACACATGCTCCCACATCCTAGACTCTGATGCTCACTGGCACGATGACTGGAAATGCCCTAGTTTTATAGCTTGATTGGGAATGAACTCTAACTCCTAGAAGTCACATGGTCCTGAACACCACTGTGTCTGAGACTTTAGCCTGCTGCAGTGGGTTGTCAACTTTGTGTTTGAAACTCCAATGGTTGTTTCTTTCCCGTAGCGAGCGCGAGCCCTGGCAACGTCCGGTCCTTTGTTCTCGGCCTTCACCCCTCAGTCCATCCTGAGGAGCAGCCTGCGCCCCACCCCCGTGGCCACCCCCTCTGCCTCTCCCGGGCGCTCTGTCACCCCCCCACTGTGCCCAAAGGAGAGCAGAATCACCTTCATCGAGGAGACCGCCTCGCAGTCAGAGAAAGGCACCCTCCACTGGAGCAACGGGGTAAGACCTGGACCAATGGACCTTATTTAGCAACATAACAGTGGAATTGAGTCTTTCTATGAACAAACTTTTCAGATACTTTACCCTTGTTTACCATGTTAATGATTTATTTTGTACTCTACAGATTGCAACCGAGAATGAGATTAGCCTGCTGACCAGAGGCTCTCCACTGTCAAAGGCTGGACCTGAGGCCTGGACCTCACACTCTGCTGACTATGATGAGGAAGGGCAGGAAGAGGAGGTGAAGGTCACACATGTGAAGTTCCTGCAACCACCGGTCCGCGAGCCCTCACCAGAGAGGGGAGAGTCTGAGAGCGGCTTCTCTGTCGTGGTAACTGCATTGCCTAGCACGTTGCCAGGACGACTCAGCCTTGGTTTGGAGACGAGCCAGGCCTCTGTCCTTTCAATGGACACCACACTGGAGTTCCATGATGCACCTCTGCCTGAAGACCTGGAGATGGAGGCGCTTCAACATCCAGCCAATGAGGTCACAGATGAGGATGATGATGAAGTGGTGGTTAACCTCAAAACTCAAGCAGTACTGGAAGCCCCACTCTCAAAGGAGGAAGTGCAGCCTGCAGCAGCCAATGAGCTGACTCTCCTCCTGTCACTGGAGGAAGGGCAGAACAAGGACCTGGAAGTAAAGGAAGAGGTCAGCAGAGAAGTGGAGCTGGACCAGGATGTAGGGGAGATGGAGGTCAGCCCTGAACAAGAGTCTAAGGCTGAAAAGGAAGTTGTAGTCCAACCAAGGGTCACACGGGCAGTAGAACCAACTCCTAACACAGTGGTGGTTGAGGAATCTGATCTTCACCAGGAAGTTATTGATATGCCCAACCATGAGCTTGAGGTGGAGACTGAGGAGGAGACTCCCAAAGAGGATGAATCTCAACCCACTGAACCAATGAAACCTGTGGATGCCACAGAACACACTGGTGAGGGTTCCACCCACCTGTGAAGACATCACTCAGCCAGGATCTTACAGATGCTCCAGTAGACAAATTAAATACATTACATTCATGTCCTGCTTGGTTTCAGCTCTGTGTAGATGGTGTCAAATTATTCAAACCTGTGTAGTCTCTGAGGCAAAGTGAACACCAAAAATGTGTGTTCAATCAAAAACGTTAATGTTTTTGAGGAATGGTTTAGATTATCCTCACTGTGCAAAGGCACGACCGTTTGAGGTGTTTTAGACTTTGATAATGTACTGAGGGCCTGTGAGGGGGAGCTCAGTGCAGGTAACTCCAACCACAGTGAAATGAAGTGACCGAGCTAAACCTAACCACATCGAAATACTAAACTTGGAAGAGTTTTACCCAGACGGGACTCATCTTGATGCAGTTGATTTTAAACCTACGATGACCTGGTTGATTCCTCTCTTGCTCTTGTAGATCTGGATGAGTTTGTGGAGCGCCATCTGTTTGGCAACGACCTGTCTCCTCCCCTGACCCGCTCGGGCATCCACAAGGCTTCTGACAACTGGACATCCTTCAACAGGTACGTCCTGAAACGCATCCCAACAATATTGGTTGTGTATGTGCTTACAACCATTTATTGATATAAAACCTCCTCTCTCTCCCCTGGGCAGTGAGCCTGTGTGTGACGTGGTAAAGGAGGAGTCTACTCCTACAGCCGTCCCCCTGGCCCTCACCACCCAGAAGTCTCTGGTGTCCATAGCCACCTCCGACCCCACGGGCACCGACTCCCAATGTGAGTGAACTCTCACCTCTTGCTCATGACTGTTTTATTTGTCACATACATTGACTTCTAGGTCATGCGATCAGAGATCTAACACGGGCTCACTGTACGAGCTACAACCACAAATTATTTTGTGTTTTTATTGGCTGGCAGCAGAATTGACACCTCTCTGGGCTAATACCGACCAATAATGGTCTGGAATGCTCATAATTAGAGATGCAGGATATATCGGTGAACATATCGGAATCTGACGGTATTAGTTAACAATACCAACATTGGTATCATCCGGTGTCTAGTTTAACGCCGATGTTAAAACCGATGTTAAAGTTACCGTGCATACATGACGTAATAACGGCACGTAACATTTTGCTCTACACGTGCAACACAGCATTCCTAACCTAGCCCACAATGTCTGCTGTGTGGATCGAAGAGTAAGAACATTTCAGCGAGACAACTCAAAGGTGAAATCCATTAAAGGCAAGATAATGGGATTCATTGCCCTTGACAATCAACCAGAGTTACACAGTAATAGCGTCACTGCTATTAGCTTCACGACAATCATACTATGGAACGACGTTTGGGTCAAAAAATATATAGTAGCACTGTCAAAGCTGTAAAGTCTGCAAACAAGCAAACACCGGCCACGAACAATGTTTACAATACCGCGTTGGTAATGAAGCATCATTTGTTCAACTATAACTGGGGTAGCTAGCTTTAGCTTGGTACCTAGCTAGCACCAATACAACCAGCCTGAAAACAATAACCAGTAGAAACTGTGGTCTTTTTCATTATTCTTAGCAACGATTTTGGATCCTTGTAAGTATTAGCTAGGTTGCCACTTGTTCTCCTTTTGAAATTGAACTTCAGTTCATGAACATAAATAGCTAACCAGCTACTTAACTCAGTTGCCCAATGCTAACGTTGTATGCAGCCAGCTAGCTTCATCTGGCTAATGAGGCTCGACCTGACTGGGTAATGTGTTGTGAAGCTCGCCACAATAAGGATTAGGCACAATAGTGGAGTTTGCAGTTTGCCTTAAATAAAAGTATTTCATTGACAGTGATGTAAATTAATACAATAGTAGAATTGTGTGTGTGTGACTTATTTATCTAGGAAAGTCAGGTAAGAACAAATTCTTATTAACAATGAGGGCCCGGACAACGCTGGGCCAATTGTGCGCCGCCCTATGGGACTCCCAATCCCGGCCGGATGTGATACAGCCTGGATTCGAACCAGGAACTGTAGTGACACCTCTTGCACAGATTCACTGCCCTAGACTGGTGTGTGTGTGTGTGTGTGTGTGTGTGTGTGTGTGTGTGTGTGTGTGTGTGTGTGTGTGTGTGTGTGTGTGTGTGTGTGTGTGTGTGTGTGTGTGTGTGTGTGTGTGAACTATTTAACTGTACTAGAATGCTTAAAAGGCAGCTAAAAATGTAAATTTCTTTTCAGTATTGTTTTTTTTTTTGGCAAGGAAATATTGGATATCGGTATCGAGCAAAAATGTCATCGGTGCATCGCTACTCATAATACCTAATGTTACCTTTAGTGAGTGTGTTTGGTGGGGCTCTTCCTTCCCTGTAGCTGTGGTGAGCCTGAATGACAGTGAGGAACTGTCTAGTTCTGTGTTGGAGGATGATGATGATGAAGATGAGTCAGATGGTCCAGCTGAGCAGGACTCTGGCAGCGAGGTGGAGGTCATCGAGGAGGTGCAGGGGAACGGGAGGCAGCAAGCCCCCTTGCCGCCCCCCTCTCTCTTCCTGGACCATCTCCCGCAGCCACACCCCCAGTTCCTGCCTGCACTATCGGAGCAGGATGCAGCTGTGCTCTCATTGGTCACCACAGAGGCAGACCTAAAGGTAAAACAGTGACTGTCTTAGGATTTCATAACTCAGTCTTGTAAGCAGTGTGGACCTAAATGCTATGGGTGACTGATGTTAAAAGTTGCACTTTTTGAAAAGGGGGTGAAAGTATCTCGTTTTGTGATCGTAGGTTGTGCTCTATAAATGTTCTCATGCTTCTGTGTGTTTCCCCTACAGATGGTGGAGGATGACCTAGAGGGGGAGGTGATGATGGTGAGGCTGGGGGTAGGAGGAGACGAGGCAGAGGGGGTTTGCTACACAGAGCTGAAGCCCTCCACCACCCTGCTGGTTCCTCTGGAGCTGGTGGAGGGTCATGCCCTGGCCGACGGCGCCCACCTGGGGCTCATTGAGGTGGGGGAAGGTAGCCAACCAGAGGTAGCCACCTCTGGAGCCCACAGCAGCTTCTCTCTGATTCTGGAGGATGGGGATGACGATGCAGACACTGTACCACTAGAACCCAGTAAGCATCTGACCACAGAGGAGGCAGGTGGCACGTCTGAGACGCCTGTGACCGACCCGGAGGTCATCTGCCTGAGTACGGACAACCAGGACACCCCCCTGGCTGCAGCTGAGCCCCTGCAGGAGCAGAAGGCTGAGATGGACACCCTGGAGGGGATGGACACCCTGGAGGGGATCATGGATAGCTGGATGGAGGCAGAGACTGGTGGAACTGAGGCCATGTCAATGGAGAATGTTCCTCTCGTCACGGACGTCCTGCCTGAATCCTTTGAGGTTAAACCAGCCAGATCAGCTGAAGATGTTGACACAGACCATGTAGAAGAGCCAGATGAGATCCCTGCTGACTCTGAACCAACCAAAGCAGAAGAGGCGTCACCAGTCCTGGATGAGAATGAGCAGCCGAACGGAGCGTTGGAGGAAACGGAAGAGATGACCATGGAAGAGGAGACTCTCTCGTGTGCTCGTCGAAAGGAGGAGATGAAGGCAGACGTTGTTGAGCTAGAAGAAGAGCGAGAGGAGCCTGTCACTGTCCCTGCAGACCAGCCTCTGTCTCAGGTAGAAAGCAATGACTCCATCCAGTCAGATAACCATGAACCTGTCCAGGGAGAAGCCATAAGTGAGTTGGCAGCCATACTTGAAGAAGAAGCAGCTCAAACCGGAAAGCTCTCTATAGCCAGTTTGGAGGAGAGGAATCCGGACAAGACCTCCAACAGCCAGTCTAAGTCTGTGGAGGAAATCTCAGTGGGGGTCAGGAAAGCCCCGTCCACTCCGACACGCAGGATAACCAACCAGAGGAAGATGGTGAAGTTTACCTCAGTGGAGGCGGAGAGGCCTGGGTCAGAGGACGAGAGGCCGGCGGGACAGACGGAGATGGAGACAGACGCTCAGGTCCCAATCACACCCAGACGGAGAACCAGGAGCTGCCGGCACGGCCAGGACTTCGGAGTTCCCGTCACACCTCGCCGAAGCGCTCGGAAAACTGAATCCCAGCCAGAACCGGAGCCTTGGAGAGAGCAGGAGGAGAGGAAAAGGGAGGAAGAGGTCCCGGCGGCAACTGTGGTCCTCTCAAAGGACACCCCGACCAAGCGGCGCACTCCACAGAAGGCCACTCCGAGGACGGGAACCCGCCATACCAGGAACACCCAGGTTGGGAGCAACAGAGAGCGAACAGCCATGGATGAAACAGCCAACCAGGTGTCAGTTCAGTCTGTTACACGCAGCGCTAGGAAGAGCACAACTGAAACCAAGACCCCAGCCGCCCATACTCAGTCGGTGGTCCCTGAGGAGGAAGAGAAGGGGAATGATGAAAGGGCCAAACAGCCCAGCAGTCCAGGCAGGGTGACCCGCAAATCGACCCGTGCGGGCGTGACCCTCTCCCTTTTCACAGAGGAAGTGGTTGCCCTGACCCCTCCCCGCAGCCGGAGGAAGACGAGGGTTGAAGGCACCGCTGAGAAGACGCCCTCCGCACTCGCCCTGGATGACCCGCCCCTCAGCGTCTACCGTCGACCAACCAGGAGCCGCCTGTGGAACCACCAGGAGGAGGACCTTCCCCTGTTGGAGACGCCGCTGGAGGTGGTCTCCGGAACGCCGGTGGCCGACGCCCTCATCCAGAGACTCCGTGACGAGGAGGTCAAGAGGGAAGTGGTTGAGGCCCCGGTCATCACAGAGATGGTGAGAGTCAAGAGGAGAGTCACCAAGTCGTTGGGTCAGCGGTCGCCCTCTCCACTCCCGATGGGAGACATCATGGTGCCCGAGGCCGACCAGGGAAGCCCCGTCAGGGACTCGTTCATCTACTCACCACCTCGAAGGAGAACCAGAGGTAACTTGCTCCTAATTTTTTAGCACATTTGCCTGTTAGACTTTGGTTAGAAGAGGAAGGTTATTCTGTGGTTGTTCTGGCTTTCTTTCACACCTTTCATCTTCTGTCTGATAGGTAGGAGAGTAGAGTCTGCCGGTCAGAATGACTTGTCTGCGCCTCCTGTTACTCGTACCAGGCGACCGGCGGACACCACTGCAGCACAGCCTGATAACGAGGTCCGTTGATCACCTCCTTTAGACTGATGTTAGACAAGACAGGACTGGCCGATTCCATTTGCCTCCATAGCTCTCCTCCCTCAGCCACTACTTTAGTGTTCACAGGTTTAAATGGACTGTCTAGGTTTACACAATATGGTGGAGATGATTTCTCCACCTAGCCCTCAAATACAATAACTGGTTCCTTTGGCATATTGCACTCACCTATCCCATCCTCTCAGATCGGTGAACACAGAGGCTGTGTTCACAGATACATGGTAATTTGCTACATGTCAGGTTGCTGTTAGCTAAAACCATCAAGCTTAGTCTCTGACTAGATCTTTCTATTGCTCAGGAAAAGAACTCCTCAGAAGACGATGTGGAGAAAGAGACGGCTGCTGCTAAAACCAAAGCACCCAAGAGGCGAACAACCAAGTAAGTTCTGTTGACATACTGCCATCGGCGTTCCTCCAGTCAAATCTTCCCCTAACACTCCATCTGCAATGTGAGTGCTCCAACCCGCCAGGACATTAGCTGTTGTCCGGGACAAGTAAATAAATTGGCGGACAAAAGAATATACCATTAAAATAAAAAATAAAAAAATGTTTTTATCACACCATATCAAACAATTACACAGATCAGAATTGCATCAGAGGGGCCAACAGTGGAATAATATTACCATCTATTTTTCATGTACATAAAGAAAGCCTACAGGTCAGTGTAGGTGATATGCATATTGGCTACAGCCTTATGTCTAAACAGATGTTGACATGAGTGAGGCGCCAGAAAATGTCGCTAAACTTTAATGAGACTGCAGTCATTTTTAACAAATATAATGAAGGATAATTAACATTAACGTCTAAGATTCTGTCGACATACTCGAGGCATGGTTCGTTCAGATCAAATGGTCACAAAACCGGAGAGTGAAGGACAGGGCCTGTTGCACACCGCACATCACCCAACTTGAATCAGAGCGGGGGTGGTCAGCATTTCCAAACTATTTCACCATAAACTTAATTGTTTAAAATATGGACGATTTGTCATGCAGCATATTGTTTCAAAGTAGCCTAGCCAAAATACAACAACATAACCATAACCTAACCCTACAACAACATAAATGTTCAGGGAATTATTTAATAAACGCATAATATGCCATTTAAACCAGCATTTTACTCTGTTTTATTGGTTTTCAAAAACGTTATTTTATTGTCCAGCAGCAAAAGGCACAATCCTAGTCATTAGTAAACCGTGCTAGTTGATGATGATCCTAGTCATTAGTAAACCGTGCTAGTTGATGATAATCCTAGTCATTAGTAAACCGTGCTAGTTGATGATGATCCTAGTCATTAGTAAACCGTGCTAGTTGATGATAATCCTAGTCATTAGTAAACCGTGCTAGTTGATGATAATCCTAGTCATTAGTAAACCGTGCTAGTTGATGATAATCTTAGTCATTAGTAAACCGTGCTAGTTGATGAAAATCCTAGTCATTAGTAAACCGTGCTAGTTGATGATAATCCTAGTCATTAGTAAACCGTGCTAGTTGATGATGATCCTAGTCATTAGTAAACCGTGCTAGTTGATGATAATCCTAGTCATTAGTAAACCGTGCTAGTTGATGATAATCCTAGTCATTAGTAAACCGTGCTAGTTGATGATGATCCTAGTCATTAGTAAACCGTGCTAGTTGATGATGATCCTAGTCATTAGTAAACCGTGCTAGTTGATGATAATCCTAGTCATTAGTAAACCGTGCTAGTTGATGATAATCCTAGTCATTAGTAAACCGTGCTAGTTGATGATAATCCTAGTCATTAGTAAACCGTGCTAGTTGATGATAATCCTAGTCATTAGTAAACCGTGCTAGTTGATGATAATCCTAGTCATTAGTAAACCGTGCTAGTTGATGATAATCTTAGTCATTAGTAAACCGTGCTAGTTGATGATAATCTTAGTCATTAGTAAACCGTGCTAGTTGATGATAATCCTAGTCATTAGTAAACCGTGCTAGTTGATGATAATCCTAGTCATTAGTAAACCGTGCTAGTTGATGATAATCCTAGTCGTTAGTAAACCGTGCTAGTTGATGATAATCCTAGTCGTTAGTAAACCGTGCTAGTTGATGATAATCCTAGTCGTTAGTAAACCGTGCTAGTTGATGATGATCCTAGTCATTAGTAAACCGTGCTAGTTGATGATGATCCTAGTCATTAGTAAACCGTGCTAGTTGATGATGATCCTAGTCATTAGTAAACCGTGCTAGTTGATGATGATCCTAGTCATTAGTAAACCGTGCTAGTTGATGATGATCCTAGTCATTAGTAAACCGTGCTAGTTGATGATGATCCTAGTCATTAGTAAACCGTGCTAGTTGATGATGATCCTAGTCATTAGTAAACCGTGCTAGTTGATGATGATCCTAGTCATTAGTAAACCGTGCTAGTTGATGATGATCCTAGTCATTAGTAAACCGTGCTAGTTGATGATGATCCTAGTCATTAGTAAACCGTGCTAGTTGATGATGATCCTAGTCATTAGTAAACCGTGCTAGTTGATGATGATCCTAGTCATTAGTAAACCGTGCTAGTTGATGATGATCCTAGTCATTAGTAAACCGTGCTAGTTGATGATGATCCTAGTCATTAGTAAACCGTGCTAGTTGATGATGATCCTAGTCATTAGTAAACCGTGCTAGTTGATGCATCTTTAGGTTTCTCCTCTTGTCTAAAAAATATTTTAATGTCAGATGAAGCCACTAGTCTGTGTGGTGCGTTTTTGAAAACTTTTTTCTGCTAATTGTATTTTAGAACATTCATACTTAATCAACAGCCATGTGCTCATTGTTGAGCTGCTTATATGAAGAAAATGCAACAGTTTAAGCCAAACGGTCTGATCGGTTTCTCTCTAGTCTTTTACATTTTTCATATGTGCAGTGGTTATATCAATTTGGGATCTGTCGTCCCACAACCGTCCCAGAGTCTGTTTTCAATTGTAGACATATTTTTTATGGGACATTCTTTATTTATTTAATTAAGATGTAAAGTATGTGGTTGTAGTGTTGCACTATTTTATAGCCTACCAAGGGTGGCCAACCATACTACAGGAGAGTCTTGTAAATGGGTAGTGTTGTGTTTCTAGACAGGCTTGAATATGCAAAGAATCCAATGGGCATTGTAGTCTACATTTTTGTTTGATTCTCTACCATATAAAAACTATAGTACGCAATTTTATTTTGTAAAGTGTAAAGTTACAGACCTTTTAGAATTTTGGGGGGTGACAAGTGACTGGAGATTCTGTGCCATTTGTCCAAAGCACAGATGTCAAAAGTTTGTCGCTCACTCTCTATCAGTTTGTTCCAGACGTCACAAGATGACCTTCTCTCTCTTACTCTCCCCCAGGCGCAATGCAGCGCCCCCTCCCCCAGCCAAGGTGGATTTAATCTCTCCTATGCCCAGTCCGGCCAAGCCCACCCCGCGCACCACGAGGAGGCTGGTGGAGGAGAACGATGCCCCAGCCTCCCGGATGAACCTCCGACGCAAACGAGTGCTGGAGGCAATCTTCCCCAAACCAGTCACCCGCAGGAAGAAACTATGATCGGATGCCAATTTAGCCCTGAACAAACTACAGCATCAACTTGGAATCTTACAGACTGTCAGAACTCATAGGGTGAATCTCCTCGTCTCCTTTCCTTCAACTGCCCTGAATAATAGGATGGGGGGGGAAAGTAGTAAGGTGCCTGCTGGGTATTTGCTTTTCAATACACTATAACACAGATGAAGAAAAGGAGACAGAGGAATCCATTCTAGAGATGCAACTGTGGACTGAACTCCTAACTTTACTCTGAGGAAACTATTTTATCCAGATTTTCTTTTAACGGTTACAGCCTGGTTTTTTTTGTATTTATGACAGACAACCAGTGGAGAACATTTTTAAAAAATGAATTAAGCAAATTTAATTGGATATTGATCAAATAATTTTCTATAAATTATTGTTATGTTTACAGGGCGGAAGACTGGGGGACTTGAACACCAAGAAAGTGTTTTTTATTTCTGGAGAATTCTTAAATTTCTATAAATTGATGCGTATGTAAATAGTCTCTTTTGCCATGTTATGAATAAAGTTGAATACTTGTGAATGATCTGTGCTAAATTTTAGTGTTTTGAGAATGTTTGGCTCATAATCATGATGCCAATATCAGCCTTAAGACAATTATTTAACAGTTAATTGCTGTTTTTCGAGTGATTTAATTTGCAATGATTTTGATTATTTAGGCTTTTTTTCCTGTACAGTATCACTAACATGTATATAACCTACACAGTAAATCCACTGGGGCTGATGAGGCTTGTTTTAAGGTCATTTATTTGACCAGCATAACATGCCGATGAATGTAGAATGTCTTATTTTCCATGACTGCTCTTTGACAATACGGTAAAGCTGAAGTATTTCATTGAGACTGTGTGGAGTTCTTGTCTCTGTCCAATGTTCTGCTCTTACCAGTAAGCAATAAGAAACAAGTACTAACACTTGATCCTGATTGGCTAGAAACCTTGATTGTGTACATTTAGTAGTGGGACACGAGTATTTGAATTGTCCCATTTTGACGTATGACCAATTTAAGGTCAGGGTCAGATTGAGCAAGATAAGACATTTGAAATAGGACAATCATGGGCCCAAAATGGCAGTATAAGACTGATGGGGACTGAGGGTTCAGGGAGTTATTAATTAGTATTGGCTCGTATGACAAAAGTCAACTGTGTGTATCAGTAATCTAACTTTTATAAAGTTTTGTGTGTTTAGTGTTAGGTTCTAATTCTCTGAGTAAAACACGCAATGGACACTATAAACACTAACCAAGTTTAATTCTTCCCAGTGTGTCAATACAGCTGCATTAGACAAAGACATTTTCACACTGCTGGTATTTAACCCTTCCTCATTGGATGAGTCTCCCACACATCTGTACAAACATCATTCTTTACTGCTTGGCAGGACACTAGTAATATGGGCCATCAACTTTAATTTCTCCCATAAGGTGACCTCAACCCCTCCCCCCATCACTAATCCATGGCTCCCTCCCCTTATCAATTCCTGCCACGTAATCGCTTCCCTGCACTCAACACATTCCAAGCTTTGTTCCACACACTATATACCTTCCTCCTATAACCGTTAACTTCTAAACCTCAGCACTCCATCAGTGACATGAAGGGGTATATTTCATATTCTCCGAACCCAAAACTAGCCTTTCTCTGTAAATGACTGTGCCTGTCTTTGATTAAAAGGTGTGTGTGTCTATAATTCATACAGGGAGATGCAGATTGAAAGTGATCAGGTTACTTAGCTACTCCCCTCGGTTGCATCTCAATAGTCTAGAATGGTCTTCACATGTTTTCTCCATCTGCACTATCTGGAAATAAATGCTTGGTGAAAGCAACATGGATGATGACTGTGTGCACAGGAGCAACAGATCAATGGACACCCTGACCAGGACCCACGCTGAGAAGACCTACAGCCACTTACACCTCCCCCAAGTCAACCATGCCTTCACCCCATTTAGGCCCCCTCAGATCAGACCGTTGCACCTCCTGCCCACCCCATGTACCCTACCCACGCAAAGAGGGCCTCAACATGGCAGTCAGATATACGCCCAGGTCATGAGTGCAAACAGACCCAACCCCCCCTCTTACACTAGCCCAAGCCAATGGCATGTACCAGATGCTCAGTAGGCTCTGCTCACACTTACTGGTTTGAGGCCAAACCACATGACCAACAACATTGGACACTTTATGGAACACAAAAGCCTTCACTATCTCATCCTGGAATATCCAAGGCCTGAGGTCATCTACCTTTGGCCTAAAGAGCAGAAACATGGACTTCATCAAAGAAATCGGAAATACAGACTTTGTCATCCTACAAGAAACCTGGTATAGAGGAGACAGACCCACTGGTTGCCCTCTAGGTTACAGAGAGATGGTAGTCCCATCCACCAAACTACCAGGTGTGAAACGGAAGGGACCCAGGGGGTATGCTAATTTGGTATAGAGCACACCTTACTCCATTAAATTAATCAAAACAGGTACATGTAGCATTTGGCTAGAAATTCAAAAGAAAATGATCTAAACAGAAAAATGTCATCCTGTGTGCTACCTATATCCCCCTACTAGAATCTCCATACTAATGAAGACAGCTTCTCCATCCTGGAGGGGGGGAAATCAATCATTTCCAGGCCCAGGGACATGTACTAGTCTGTGGCGACTTAAATGTCAGAACCGGACAAGAACCTGACACCCTCAGCACACGGGGATAAACACCTGCCTGGAGGTGACAGCATTCCCTCCCCCATATGCACAACTACGACAATATAACCAATAAAAACTCCTACAGCTCTGTCGCACGCTGAGTATGTACATAGTCAATGGCAGGCTTCGAGGGGACTCCCATGGTAGGTACACCTGTAGCTCATCTCTAGGCAGTAGTATTATGGACTACTTTATCACTGACCTCAACCCAGAGTCTCTCAGAGCGTTCACAGTCAGCCCACTAACACCCCTATCAGACCACAGCAAAATCACAGTCTACTTGAACAGAGCAACACTCAATCATGAGGAATCAAAGCCAAAGGAACTGAGTAATATTAAGAAATGCTATAGATGGAAAGTAGTGTGGAAGACCTACGAAAAAACAATTTGGCAACAACAGATTCAATCCCTTTTAGACAACTTCCTGGATAAAACGTTCCACTGTAATAGTGAGGGTGTAAACTTGGCTGTAGAAAATCTTAACAGTATATTTGACCTCTCAGCTTCCCTATCAAATCTAAAAATCTCAAATAGAAAACTGAAGAAAATGAACAACAATATCAAATGGTTTGATGAAGAATGCAAAAATCTAAGAAATAAATTGAGAAACATGTCCAACCAAAAACATAGAGACCCGGAAAACCTGAGTCTACACCTTCACCGCGGTGAATCACTAAAACAATACAGAAATACACTACGGAAAAAGAAGGAACAGCACTGTCAGAAATCAGCTCAATGTAATTGAAGAATCCATAGACTAACCACTTCTGGGAAAATTGGAAAACACTAAACAAAGAACAACACAAAGAATGATCTATCCAAAATGGAGATGTATGGGTAAACCACTTCTCCAATCTTTTTGGCTCTATAACAAAGAACTAACAGCAAAAACATATACATGATCAAATATATATATATATAAAATATATGCCATTTAGCAGATGCTTTTATCCAAAGCGACTTACAGTCATGTGTGCATACATTCTACGTATGGGTGGTCCCGGGGATCGAACCCACTACCCTGGCGTTACAAGCGCCATGCTCTACCAACTGAGCTACAGAAGGAAGGAAATCTTAGAATCAACTATTAAAGACGACCAGAACCCACTGGATTCTCCAATTACCTTGAATGAGCTACAGGACAAAATAAAAACCCCAAAAGGCCTGTGGTGTTGGTGGTATCCTTAATGAAATGATCAAATATACAGACAACAAATTCAAACTGGCTATACTAAAACTCTTTAACATCATCCTTAGCTCCGGCATCTTCCCCAATATTTGGAACCAAGGACTGATCACCCCAATCCACAAAAGTGGAGACAAATTTGACCCCAATAACTACCGTTTGATATGCGTCAACAGCAGCCTTGGGAAAATCCTCTGCATTATCATTAACAGCAGACTGAGTTTTCCACAGTGAAAGCAATGTACTGAGCAAATATCAAATTGGCTTTTTACCAAATTACCATACGACAGACCATGTATTCAACCTGCACACCATAATTTACAAACAAGCAAAGCAAAGCAAAGGCAATGTCTTCTCATGCTTTGTTGATTTCAAAAAAGCCTTCAACTCAATTTGGCACGAGGGTCTGCTATACAAATTGATGGAAAGTGGTGTTAGGGGAAAAACATACGACATTATAAAATCGATGAACACAAACAGCAAGTGTGCGGTTAAAATAGGCAAAAAACACATACATTTCCTCCCACAGGGGTGTGGGGTGAGACAGGGATGCAGCTTAAGCCGCAACATATATCAACAAATTGGCGAGGGCACTAGAAAGGTCTGCAGCACCCGGCCTCACCCTACTAGAATCTGAAGTCAAATGTCTACTGTTTGCTGATGATCTGGTGCTTCTGTCACCAACCAAGGAGGGCCAACAGCAGCACCTAGATATTCTGCACAGATTCTGACAGTAAATCTCAGTAAGACCAAAATAATGGTGTTCCAAAAAAGGTCCAGTTGTCAGGACCACAAATACAAATTCCATCTAGACACCGTTGCCCTAGAACACACTTCAGGGCAGTAACTCTGTCTGTCTCCCTCAGGGCAGTAACTCTGTCTCTCCTCCCTCGGGGCAGTAACTCTGTCTCCCTCAGGGCATTAACTGTCTGTCTCTGTCAGGGCTGTAACTCTGTATGGTCTCCTTCAGGGCAGTAACTCTGTCTGGTCTCCTTCAGGGCAGTAACTCTGTCTGGTCTCCTTCAGGGCAGTAACTCTGTCTGGTCTCCTTCAGGGTAGTAACTCTGTCTGGTCTCCTTCAGGGCAGTAACTCTGTCTGGTCTCCTTCAGGGCAGTAACTCTGTCTGGTCTCCTTCAGGGCAGTAACTCTGTATGGTCTCCTTCAGGGCAGTAACTCTGTATGGTCTCCTTCAGGGCAGTAACTCTGTCTGGTCTCCTTCAGGGCTGTAACTCTGTCTGGTCTCCTTCAGGGCAGTAACTCTGTATGGTCTCCTTCAGGGCAGTAAACTCTGTATGGTCTCCTTCAGGGCAGTAACTCTCTATGGTCTCCTTCAGGGCAGTAACTCTGTATGGTCTCCTTCAGGGCTGTAACTCTGTCTGGTCTCCTTCACGGCAGTAACTCTGTATGGTCTCCTTCAGGGCTGTAACTCTGTCTGGTCTCCTTCAGGGCTGTAACTCTGTCTGGTCTCCTTCAGGGCAGTAACTCTGTCTGGTCTCCCTCAGGACAGTAACTCTGTATGGTCTCCCTCAGGGCAGTAACTCTGTATGGTCTCCCTCAGGGCAGTAACTATGTATGGTCTCCCTCAGGGCAGTAACTCTGTATGGTCTCCCTCAGGGCAGTAACTCTGTCTGATCTCCTTCAGGGCAGTAACTCTGTCTCTTCTCACTCGGGCAGTAACTCTGTATGGTCTCCTTCAGGGCTGTAACTCTGTCTGGTCTCCTTCAGGGCTGTAACTCTGTCTCGTCTCCTTCAGGGCAGTAACTCTGTCTGGTCTCCCACAGGGCAGTAACTCTGTCTCTCCTCCCTCAGGACAGTAACTCTGTATGGTCTCCCTCAGGGCAGTAACTCTGTATGGTCTCCCTCAGGGCAGTAACTATGTATGGTCTCCCTCAGGGCAGTAACTCTGTATGGTCTCCCTCAGGGCAGTAACTCTGTCTGATCTCCTTCAGGGCAGTAACTCTGTCTCTTCTCACTCGGGCAGTAACTCTGTATGGTCTCCCTCAGGGCAGTAACTCTGTAGGGTCTCCCTCAGGGCAGTAACTCTGTATGGTCTCCCTCAGGGCAGTAACTCTGTATGGTCTCCCACAGGGCAGTAACTCTGTATGGTCTCCCACAGGGTAGTAACTCTGTATGGTCTCCCTCAGGGCAGTAACTCTTTATGGTCTCCCTCAGGGCAGTAACTCTGTATGGTCTCCCTCAGGGCAGTAACTCTTTATGGTCTCCCTCAGGGCAGTAACTCTGTATGGTCTCCCTCAGGGCAGTAACTCTGTATGGTCTCCCTCAGGGCAGTAACTCTTTATGGTCTCCCTCAGGGCAGTAACTCTGTATGGTCTCCCTCAGGGTAGTAACTCTGTATGGTCTCCTTCAGGGCAGTAACTCTGTCTGGTCTCCCTCAGGGTAGTAACTCTGTATGGTCTCCTTCAGGGCAGTAACTCTGTCTCTCCTCCCTCGGGCAGTAACTCTGTATGATCTCCCTCAGGGCTGTAACTCTGTCTGGTCTCCTTCAGGGCAGTAACTCTGTATGGTCTCCTTCAGGGCAGTAACTCTGTATGGTCTCCTTCAGGGCAGTAACTCTCTATGGTCTCCTTCAGGGCAGTAACTCTGTATGGTCTCCTTCAGGGCTGTAACTCTGTCTGGTCTCCTTCACGGTAGTAACTCTGTATGGTCTCCTTCAGGGCTATAACTCTGTCTGGTCTCCTTCAGGGCTGTAACTCTGTCTGGTCTCCTTCAGGGCAGTAACTCTGTCTGGTCTCCCACAGGGCAGTAACTCTGTCTCTCCTCCCTCAGGACAGTAACTCTGTATGGTCTCCCTCAGGGCAGTAACTCTGTATGGTCTCCTTCAGGGCTGTAACTCTGTCTGGTCTCCTTCAGGGTAGTAACTCTGTATGGTCTCCTTCAGGGCAGCAACTCAGTATGGTCTCCTTCAGGGCAGTAACTCTGTATGCTCTCCTTCAGGGCAGTAACTCTGTCTGGTCTCCTTCAGGGCAGTAACTCTGTATGGTCTCCTTCAGGGCAGTAACTCTGTATGGTCTCCTTCAGGGCAGTAACTCTATGGTCTCCTTCAGGGCAGTAACTCTGTATGGTCTCCTTCAGGGCTGTAACTCTGTCTGGTCTCCTTCACGGCAGTAACTCTGTATGGTCTCCTTCAGGGCTGTAACTCTGTCTGGTCTCCTTCAGGGCTGTAACTCTGTCTGGTCTCCTTCAGGGCAGTAACTCTGTCTGGTCTCCCACAGGGCAGTAACTCTGTCTCTCCTCCCTCAGGACAGTAACTCTGTATGGTCTCCCTCAGGGCAGTAACTCTGTATGGTCTCCCTCAGGGCAGTAACTATGTATGGTCTCCCTCAGGGCAGTAACTCTGTATGGTCTCCCTCAGGGCAGTAACTCTGTCTGATCTCCTTCAGGGCAGTAACTCGGTCTCTTCTCACTCGGGCAGTAACTCTGTATGGTCTCCCTCAGGGCAGTAACTCTGTAGGGTCTCCCTCAGGGCAGTAACTCTGTATGGTCTCCCACAGGGCAGTAACTCTGTATGGTCTCCCTCAGGGCAGTAACTCTGTCTGGTCTCCTTCACGGCAGTAACTCTGTATGGTCTCCTTCAGGGCAGTAACTCTCTCTGGTCTCCTTCAGGGCAGTAACTCTGTATGGTCTCCTTCAGGGCAGTAACTCTGTCTGGTCTCCTTCAGGGCAGTAACTCTGTATGGCCTCCTTCAGGGCAGTAACTCTGTCTGGTCTCCTTCAGGGCAGTAACTCTGTATGGTCTCCCTCAGGGCAGTAACTATGTATGGTCTCCCTCAGGGCAGTAACTCTGTATGGTCTCCCTCAGGGCAGTAACTCTGTCTGATCTCCTTCAGGGCAGTAACTCTGTCTCTTCTCCCTCGGGCAGAAACTCTGTATGGTCTCCCTCAGGGCAGTAACTCTGTAAGGTCTCCCTCAGGGCAGTAACTCTGTATGGTCTCCCTCAGGGCAGTAACTCTGTATGGTCTCCCACAGGGCAGTAACTCTGTATGGTCTCCCACAGGGTAGTAACTCTTTATGGTCTCCCTCAGGGCAGTAACTCTGTATGGTCTCCGTCAGGGTAGTAACTCTGTATGGTCTCCTTCAGGGCAGTAACTCTGTATGGTCTCCTTCAGGGCAGTAACTCTGTATGGTCTCCTTCAGGGCAGTAACTCTGTATGGTCTCCTTCAGGACAGTAACTCTGTATGGTCTCCTTCAGGACAGTAACTCTGTATGGTCTCCTTCAGGGCAGTAACTCTGTATGGTCTCCCACAGGGCAGTAACTCTGTATGGTCTCCCACAGGGTAGTAACTCTTTATGGTCTCCCTCAGGGCAGTAACTCTGTATGGTCTCCGTCAGGGTAGTAACTCTGTATGGTCTCCTTCAGGGCAGTAACTCTGTATGGTCTCCTTCAGGGCAGTAACTCTGTATGGTCTCCTTCAGGACAGTAACTCTGTATGGTCTCCTTCAGGGCAGTAACTCTGTATGGTCTCCTTCAGGGCAGTAACTCTGTATGGTCTCCTTCAGGGCAGTAACTCTGTATGGTCTCCTTCAGGGCAGTAACTCTGTATGGTCTCCTTCAGGGCAGTAACTCTGTCTGGTCTCCCTCAGGGTAGTAACTCTGTATGGTCTCCCTCAGGGCAGTAACTATGTATGGTCTCCCTCAGGGCAGTAACTCTGTATGGTCTCCCTCAGGGCAGTAACTCTGTCTGATCTCCTTCAGGGCAGTAACTCTGTCTCTTCTCCCTCGGGCAGAAACTCTGTATGGTCTCCCTCAGGGCAGTAACTCTGTAAGGTCTCCCTCAGGGCAGTAACTCTGTATGGTCTCCCTCAGGGCAGTAACTCTGTATGGTCTCCCACAGGGCAGTAACTCTGTATGGTCTCCCACAGGGTAGTAACTCTTTATGGTCTCCCTCAGGGAAGTAACTCTGTATGGTCTCCCTCAGGGTTAGTAACTCTGTATGGTCTCCGTCAGGGTAGTAACTCTGTATGGTCTCCTTCAGGGCAGTAACTCTGTCTGGTCTCCCTCAGGGTAGTAACTCTGTATGGTCTCCTTCAGGGCAGTAACTCTGTCTCTCCTCCCTCGGGCAGTAACTCTGTCTGATCTCCTTCAGGGCAGTAACTCTGTATGGTCTCCCTCAGGGCAGTAACTCTGTATGGTCTCCCTCAGGGCAGTAACTCTGTATGGTCTCCCTCAGGGCAGTAACTATGTATGGTCTCCCTCAGGGCAGTAACTCTGTATGGTCTCCCTCAGGGCAGTAACTCTGTCTGATCTCCTTCAGGGCAGTAACTCTGTATGGTCTCCTTCAGGGCAGTAACTCTGTCTGGTCTCCTTCAGGGCAGTAACTCTGTATGGCCTCCTTCAGGGCAGTAACTCTGTATGGTCTCCTTCAGGGTAGTAACTCTGTATGGTCTCCTTCAGGGCAGTAACTCTGTCTCTCCTCCCTCGGGCAGTAACTCTGTATCGTCTTCCTCAGGGCAGTAACTCTGTAAAGTCTCCCTCAGGGCAGTAACTCTGTATGGTCTCCCTCAGGGCAGTAACTCTGTCTGGTCTCCTTCAGGGCAGTAAATCTGTATGGTCTCCTTTAGGGCAGTAACTCTGTCTGGTCTTCTTCAGGGCAGTAACTCTTTATGGTCTCCCTCAGGGCAGTAACTCTGTCTGGTCTCCTTCAGGGCAGTAACTCTGTATGGTCTCCTTCAGGGCAGTAACTCTCTCTGGTCTCCTTCAGGGCAGTAACTCTGTATGGTCTCCTTCAGGGCAGTAACTCTGTCTGGTCTCCTTCAGGGCAGTAACTCTGTATGGCCTCCTTCAGGGCAGTAACTCTGTCTGGTCTCCTTCAGGGTAGTAACTCTGTATGGTCTCCTTCAGGGCAGTAACTCTGTATGGTCTCCTTCAGGGCAGTAACTCTGTATGGTCTCCTTCAGGGTAGTAACTCTGTCTGTCTCCTTCAGGGCAGTAACTCTGTCTGGTCTCCTTCAGGGCAGTAACTCTGTCTCCCTCAGGGCATTAAATGTCTATCTCTCTCAGGGCTGTAACTCTGTCTGGTCTCCTTCAGGGCTGTAACTCTGTATGGTCTCCCTCAAGGCAGTAACTCTTTGTCCTCCCTCAGGGCAGTAACTCTGTCTCTCCTCCCTCAGGGTAGTAACTCTGTCTGGTCTCCTTCAGGGCAGTAACTCTGTATGGGCTCCTTCAGGGCAGTAACTCTGTCTGGTTCTCCCTCAGGGCAGTAACTCTGTCTCCCTCAGGGCAGTAACTCTGTATGGTCTCCTTCAGGGCAGTAACTCTGTCTCTCCTCCCTCGGGCAGTAACTCTGTATCGTCTTCCTCAGGGCAGTAACTCTGTAAAGTCTCCCTCAGGGCAGTAACTCTGTATGGTCTCCCTCAGGGCAGTAACTCTGTCTGGTCTCCTTCAGGGCAGTAAATCTGTATGGTCTCCTTTAGGGCAGTAACTCTGTCTGGTCTTCTTCAGGGCAGTAACTCTTTATGGTCTCCCTCAGGGCAGTAACTCTGTCTGGTCTCCTTCAGGGCAGTAACTCTGTATGGTCTCCTTCAGGGCAGTAACTCTCTCTGGTCTCCTTCAGGGCAGTAACTCTGTATGGTCTCCTTCAGGGCAGTAACTCTGTCTGGTCTCCTTCAGGGCAGTAACTCTGTATGGCCTCCTTCAGGGCAGTAACTCTGTCTGGTCTCCTTCAGGGTAGTAACTCTGTATGGTCTCCTTCAGGGCAGTAACTCTGTATGGTCTCCTTCAGGGCAGTAACTCTGTATGGTCTCCTTCAGGGTAGTAACTCTGTCTGTCTCCTTCAGGGCAGTAACTCTGTCTGGTCTCCTTCAGGGCAGTAACTCTGTCTCCCTCAGGGCATTAAATGTCTATCTCTCTCAGGGCTGTAACTCTGTCTGGTCTCCTTCAGGGCTGTAACTCTGTATGGTCTCCCTCAAGGCAGTAACTCTTTGTCCTCCCTCAGGGCAGTAACTCTGTCTCTCCTCCCTCAGGGTAGTAACTCTGTCTGGTCTCCTTCAGGGCAGTAACTCTGTATGGGCTCCTTCAGGGCAGTAACTCTGTCTGGTTCTCCCTCAGGGCAGTAACTCTGTCTCCCTCAGGGCAGTAACTCTGTATGGTCTCCTTCAGGGCCCTTCTCAAATGAACAGTAATCTGCACCGCTCAGTCATGTCAACAAGGCAGCATGGTGCATTGTTCAGAAACCATAAAAGCGATCACTTTCGCATGTGCAACACATAATCCTACTCATTACTCCACATCCTTAACATACATCACTTTTGTTTTGAGCAGACTTCGAACGGGGCACCTGGTCCCAAGGAAACGTGAAAAAACGTGTTTCTTTACAGCCCTTGTTACTGTTGCCGAGCCCATCAAGGTCCTGATGATCCATTCAGAGCTCTTTGTGTGTTGACAAGGTTAGGGACACCTCCACACACAAAAAACAGTGCTTTTAACATACAATTTTTTCAATGTACATATTCAACACACATAATTATATTGTGAATGTTAATTTACACAGTCTTTATTATATCTTCATTTGGGATTTGAACTCACAACCTCTTGGTTCACAGCATTCCAATCTTCCTGCTATGCCACCATGTCTGTGTCACTTAAAGGAATCTGACTATTCTTTCATCATTGATTTGATTGACTTATTTTAGCAATTTTACGGTGTTCTGTGTAGTTGTCTCATGTTAGTTGGGCATATTACTCTGTTTCAATGTTCCTCCTTAAATTAGAAATCAAATCGTTTTTCTTTGGGAGAACGTTACTTTGGGACCATCAGGCAACATCTTGAAAACAAGCTGGGAACTAGACAAAAACCTCCAGGGGAACGTCTTATGTTTTAAATGTCCTTGGACACAGGAATGTTTTTGCACCGTCCCATGGAACATGTCTAGAACATTTATATCTTTATTTTGAGAACATGGCAACCGTGTTGTGTATGTTTGGTGTGACATTCGTGGAATATTCTCCTAATCCTCAGAAAACAGGACACATGAATGTTCCTGCAACGTCCAATGAAACGTGTCTAGAACATTAATATTGGATATGGTAAGAACATGGTAACCACGTTCTGGGTAAATATGTTAAAATATGTTCTCAGGATGTTTTGCTAACATAATGTAGATAGAATGTTCCCCTAACTAACAGAAAACTGGACACTGAAACATCAGGTCGAACATTACAAAAACATTCTCTCTCCCTATAATTGTTAACTGGGCATCCACTGGAGACAAACAACGAATGTTGTTGTTGAATTTTAGGGATCATGGTGGAAGTGCATAGTCACGGGAAGTAGGGGCGCTGAGAGTGCTGCAGCAACCCCACCTGAAATCAACAAAAACACAGTCCAATTGTACAGCTGCATTACCAGTGTTAACATGTGGGTATATTTCCTTTAGAAGTCCATTCCTAATTGTATCATGAAGATCACACCTAGTTTGTGTGTGTGCACGCTAATGTGTGTTGGTGACCAAGAGCCAATAAAACTCTGGATATAATTATATAATTACAGCCTGTAGCGAGTCAGAATCTTAACAATCAGCATTAAGTGCTAGCGGGTGAGGGCATTCACAGCCGACCGCTCAAACGAGCTCCAGCTAGCCGTTTTTCATCCACAAACCACTACAATGCAAAAACTGCAAAGGATTTGGCAATGTTGCAAATGTTTGTAGACGGATGGAGTATATTGAAAATCGATGTGAAGAAGGTCAGTGTTGGTGGGGATCATGATCCAGAGTTCTTGGAGTGCCCTGTAAGGTAGCTACAGAATGTAAAAGTGGATAATGTGATTTAACCAAAACATTTTGGTATCTATTATACAGGTTAGGTACTGTTTGGTGTAGCCCTTGATCACGAGTCTCAGTTCCATTACATTACACACAAGAGTCATTGGAAGAAGGTGTCTTCTGTACAGGGAAGTTTGTTAAACCTCTCTGGGGTAGGGGGCAGTATTTTGAAGTTTAGATGACAAACGTGCCCAAAGTTAACTGCCTGTTACTCAGGGCCAGAATCTAGGATTTGCATATAACTGGTACCATTGAATAGAAAACACTCTGAAGTTCCTAAATAAAATAAAAATAATGTCTGTGGGTATAACAGAACTGATTCGGCAGGTGAAACCTCGATCCAGGATTTGTTTTGTTGTTGAGGTCATTGGACTTTTCTATGCTTTTCTATGGGGAAAGTCTAATTAGATTGCAGATCCTATGGCTTCCACTAGATGTCAACAGTCTTTAGAAATTGTTTCATGCTTGTTTTCTGAAAAATGAAGAAGTAGTCGTATTCTGTGTCACTCAGAAGGACTCTATTATTTTGGTGCGCGTGAATGAGTACACGCTCCTGGTTCTTTTTCTCCTGTGTTGGACACCGTTTATTCTGTCTTAAATTTAATTGATTATTTACATATTAGGGTACCTGAGGTTGGATTAGAAATGTTGTTTGAATTGTTTGGACGATGTTTAGAGGTAACTTTTTAGATTTGTTTGTAGGCATGTTGGGCGAGTTAGAACAGGTGGATTTCTGAATCAAACGCGGCAAATAAACTGACATTTTTAGGATATAAAGAAGGACTTTATCGAACAAAAGGACCATTCACTGTGTAACTGGGACCCATTGGATTGCAAAAAGCTGAAGATCTTCAAAGGTAAGTGATTTATTTTTTTGCTATTTTTGAGTTTTGTAAAACCTGTGCCGGTTATGAATTTATGTTAATGCAGGAAGTATGTGAGGCGCTGTCCTCAGACAATCAAATGCTATGCTTTCGCCATAAAGCCTATTGTAAATGGGACCACGTGGTTCGATTACCAAGATTCTAAGCTAAAGAATGGTGTATAACACTTGTATTTCTGTGAATGTTTAATATTACTACTTTTGATTTTTGAAATTCACGCTCTGCAATTTCACCGGATGTTGGCCAGGTGGGATGCTACCGTCCCACCTGCCCGTAAGTTAAGAGACCCCACGCTCTGTATAAACATTAACTTGCATCGCTTGCGGTTCAGTTTTGGAAGTATAAGGACCTTATCTTTCATATCAGGTTAGGGTTAGTCTTCCCACACAGCCATATCTCCATGTTACGAGTGTTTACAGAAGACGGAAGACAGAGGAACCACCTGTGCTAATCAGCTATAGAGCATGCTCCGAACACCTGTGCTAATCAGCTATAGGGCATGCTCTGAACACCTGTGCTAATCAGCTATAGGGCATGCTCCGAACACCTGTGCTAATCAGCTATAGAGCATGCTCCGAACACCTGTGCTAATCAGTTATAGAGCATGCTCCGAACACCTGTGCTAATCAGCTATAGAGCATGCTCCGAACACCTGTGCTAATAAGCTATAGAGCATGCTCCGAACACCTGTGCTAATCAGCTATAGAGCATGCTCCGAACACCTGTGCTAATCAGTTATAGAGCATGCTCCGAACACCTGTGCTAATCAGTTATAGAGCATGCTCCGAACACCTGTGCTAATCAGCTATAGAGCATGCTCCGAACACCTGTGCTAATCAGCTATAGAGCATGCTCCGAACACCTGTACTAATCAGTTATAGAGCATGCTCCGAACACCTGTGCTAATCAGCTATAGAGCATGCTCCGAACACCTGTGCTAATCAGTTATAGAGCATGCTCCGAACACCTGTGTGTAACAGAAGATGGCCGCCAGAAACGTGTTGTCACTGAAAAATACTGTCGGCTGCAACTCAGTTAAAAATGTGTACCATAAGTGTATATTTTGCATTTGTGAAATTATTTTTGATGTGATATGAAAGTAAAAGGCTTTAGGTTTCTATAACCGCATGTAATCAATTCACATTTAGACATAGTATTTGGCTGTTTTGGCTGACAGAGCCAGTCTACCTCTGAAAGTAAAATGAAAGGTCCTTGGACGTCAAGGAGTAATGGTATGCTTGCACTAGCCACTGTGGAACTCAAATGAACTGATAGCTAACTAGCTAACTAATTTTACTTGGAGAACTCTTTCCCAATAAAGAACCTGAGTTATGGGTGGGGTCCTTGACATGGCATCAATGGTTCTTCAGAATACTAACAGGTTCCTGAATTGTATGGAAGCCTCCAGATGTGTCCCTTTTATAGCACACACAGCAAATTGACCAGTGTAAACTAGTGTTGATTTTTCAGTGTAAGATTTCTAGTGTTGATTCAATAGTTAAATTAACACCATAAAAGTTAAATTAACACTGTGTTGTAAAATAACCTCAATGTTGGTGATAAAAACCAGAGTTGAACCAAAACCATGCCCATCATTATTATATTTCCCACCATGCTCTATTGCAGGTTTATTTTTAGAATTGTTTGTGTCAATATCTATGTTTGTGCATGCACATTGATTGATTGATTGATTGATTGATTCATGTTAAGCTACTTAAATATAAATGTTTCTCAACTATTCCAATCTGTTACTGGGACTTATTGCACCTGTTACTGAAATGGTTGTTCCAGTTTAGATGTTGACGGTAGTCTACTATCTTCTCAACCCTGGCAGTCATTCTGAATGCAGGTTGCAGGTGAATAAAAATGCAGAAAATTCCAATAGGAATTACACATTAACTATGAGTTTCAGACCACTGTATTAGGGAAATACAGTACCAGTCATACAGTTTGGACACACCTACTCATTCAAGGGATATTCTTTATGGAATCATGTAGTAACCAAAATAGTGTTAAACAAATCAACATATATTTTATATTTGAGATTCTCTCAACCAGCTTCAACTGGAATGCTTTTCCAACAGTCTTGAAGGAGTTCCCACATATGCTGAGCACTTGTTGGCTGCTTTTCCTTCACTCCGCGGTCCATTCATCCAAAACATCTCAATTGGTTTGAGTTTGGGTGAATGTCGAGGCCAGGTCATCTGATACAGCACTCCATCAATCTCCTTCTTGGTCAAATAGCCCTTACAAAGCCTGGAGGCATATTGGGTCAATGTCCCGTTGAAAAACAAATGATAGTCCCACTAAGCCCAAAGCAAATGGGATGGGGAATCGCTGCAGAATGCTGTGGTAGCCATGCTGGTTAAGTGTACCTTGAATCCGAAATAAATGTCACGACTTCCGCCAAGGTCGGTCCCTGTCCTTGTTTGGGCGGCGTTCGGTGGTCGACGTCACCGGTCTTCTAGCCATCGTTGATCCATCTCTCATTTTCCATTGGTTTTGTCTTTATTTTATACACACCTGGTTTTCATTATCCAATGACATGTTCATGTGTTTAACCCTCTGTTTCCCCCATGTTTGTTGTGCATGATTATTTCTATGTTCAGTTCGGTTCATGATGGCTGGTTTTTCGACGGGTGCTGTGTTCACCCGTGCGTAATATTGACCGTTGGTTATTGGTCAAGTGTATTTGTTTACCTTGTGCCTTTATTTTTTGAGTAAAGTACGTTGCTCACTCATTTTGCTCTCCTGCGCATTGACTTCATGCACCAGCTACACTCACCTTCTGACAGAATCACGCACCCAACCATATGGAGTCAGCCGGAGCAGACAACCCCGGATTAGGGGTCGAGGAGCTCGTCCCAGCAGCATGTGGCCAAATTACAACATCTTGGCATTGCCATGGATCGCGTCCTGCAGGATCTGGACTGCTGGGAGAAAAGAGGAGTTCCCCCAGTGCCTCCACCATCACCACCAAGGACACCACTACTTCACCCCTCCTTCACCCGGTCCCAGTGGGATTCAGCTCGATCTTCCGAAGGAGTATGATGGGACGGCTGCGGGATGTCAGGGGTTCTTACTCCAGCTGGAGCTCTACCTAGCAGCCGTCCACCCGGAGAGCGTGTCCGTCCTCGTCTCCTGTCTCTCAGAGAAAGCCCTGGAGTGTGCCAATGCTGTATGGGAGGAAGGAGAAGAGGTGTTGGACCAATTCAAAGATTTCACCGGGCAGTTTTCGACCACCCGCCTGAGGGTAGAGCGGCGGGTGAATGGCTCGTCCAACTTAGGCAGGGGACGAGGAGAGCACAGGAGTTCTCTCTCGTCTTTCGGACCCTGGCCGCCAGCGTGGATGGAATGACAGGGCCTTGATCGATCACTACCATTGTAGTTTGAGCGAGGACGTCCGTCGGGAGTTGGCCTGCTGGGACACCACTCTCACCTTTGACCAGCTGGTGGACCTGTATATCCGGTTGGATAACCTACTGGCTACCTGCGGTCGTCCAGATCGGGGTCTGTAGATTCCATCCCCCAGCACCACAGCTCCTACGCCCATGGAGCTGGGAGGTGCTGCACATAGGGCGACCGGAGGAGTGGCCCGGCCATGCACCATCTGTGGCCGTAGAGGGCACACTGCCGATCGGTGCTGGAGAGGTTCGTCTGGGAGTCGAAGCAGCAGACAGAGGGCACTCGTGTCACCCCAGGTGAGTCGGCACCAGGCTCACCCAGAGCACTCTGTTGCACACATGTTTGTGTAGTTTGTGTATTCCTGAGTTTTCCCCGCATTCCCAGCATAAGGCACTCGTGGATTCAGGTGCAGATGGGAACTTTATTGACAGATCATTTGCCCATAGTTTAGGGATCCCTATTGTTCCAGTGGATATGCCCTTCCCAGTTCACGCCCTACATAGTCGACCATTGGGATCGGGGCTAATTAGGGAGGCCACTGCTCCACTGGGCATGGTGCCAATTCTCCTGCATTTCCCATGGTACTGGTTTGCCTGTCATGACCCCACTATTTCGTGGCAATGGAAGGCTCTCACGGGGTGGTCACGAGAGTGCTCGGGTAGGTGTTTAGAGGTTTCCGCCGGTGCGACTACGGTGGAAAGTCCAGATCAGGTCTCCACCATGCGCATCCCCTCTGAATATGCCGATTTGGCTCTCGCCTTCTGTAAGAAGAAGACGACTCAATTACCACCCCTTCGATGGGGGATTGTGCGATAAATCTCCTGGTTGACGCAGCACTTCCCAGGAGTCACGTGTATCCTCTGTCACAAGAGGAGACGGCAGCTATGGAAACATATTTCTCCGAATCCCTGGAGCAGGGGTACATTTGGCCCTCCACTTCACCTGCCTCCTCGAGTTTCAACACAGACACAGCAGCCATGGCAAGTTCTTGAAACAGGTTGATTGATATCAGCTGCATCCCTGAACTTCCAAATCTCACTCCAGAAGCGCAGTGTGTTTTTTGTCTCATTCCATTTACTAAGATGGATGGCACGCCATTGCTGGACCATCTTGTCTATCTCTGCCGAGTAGATTGGCTATTTTTTCTATTTCTCCAGGGCTCTTATTGTGCTGTAGTTTCCTCCACGTTGAAAACTGACATGTATTGCAATGCTTCGATGTTGTCCGGCAGTCTCACCCTCAACTCATTAGTGAGGGAGATGGTGAAGGCTACACACCGCTTTCGGACATTGTTTTCATCCTCAGGCGCAAGGTGGAGCTCAGCTGCCTTTGACTCAAAAAGGTAACCAAGGTACGGTTTGGGACTGAGGTATCCATCTATTGGCCCTTTGAGTACATCAACATTTGCCATTAGATTCAGCACCCTGCTGCTCACAGACTTGATCAGGCTAACCAAGCTGTCAAGTAGCTTAAGAGGAGCTCTCCCTCAAAAGCCTTGATGGCCAACTGTACCTCACCCAGCACTGACTTTAAAAAAGTCAGATACAACATGTTTTGAGGATCACTGTACCAGGAGTATAAAACCTCAGCCATGTAGCAGTGTTCACTGGACTTGGTGACTGTGAAATGCAGCCTAAGTTCCTCCCACGGGTCCAAAATGCTGCACGTGTGGCACACACCTCGGTTATCTGTAAAGGTTTCTCCCCACAGTTGATGGTCTCATATATGGCCTTGTAGGCCTCCCTGTGCTTTGGAGACACTGAAAACTAGTTATAAGTCTCTCGTACCAAGTACTCCACACTACGGGGATGGCGTCATTGGAAGCATGACTTACAGCAAACTGAAGAGTGGCACACACAGCGAATAATAACCAGATATTTGAGGCCAAAGTCCTCCTTCAGCACTTTATGGACCCCATTGTTAATCCCCGTCATAACTGAGGCACTGTCTGTCCCTATCCCCAGGAGTTTCTCTTTTTTAAGAAAACACTTCTCGAGGAAAGCCACAACAGCACGGGCTATAGATTTAGCATCTCCTCCCTCCAACTCAACAAGCCTCAGAAATGTTGATACAATTGTCTGCTTGGCGTCACTAAAGTACCTTATCACAACCCCCAGGTACGTAGAAACACTTACATCCGTTGTCTCATCAAACTGAAACGCTGGTCACCCACATCTGAGACCAACTTTTTCAGAAAGTATAGTGTTAGAACACCATTAATAATTTCTGTGCATTATGAAGTGGGTAGCAGCAGTGGAGTCTGAGAAAGCAGCTCTACCTGCTTCTCCAATGTGATCAAATGCCAGCATAGAACAGTGTTCAGCGATAGCTAATGCCATGGTGGCTTTGCCTTTTTTGCAGAGTACATTTTTTAAACTATAGATGGAGCTTGTTTTGGGTGTAACTGTTATAAGGCTTTGCCTTTTGAGTATGTTTTTGAGTTGTCATGTGTTTATTTACATCTCTAAGTTTGGTGTAGAAATCAGCCTTACAATACAGGCAGTATGTCCGTGTATCATCTCAATAAACAGCTTCAACCAGACTTTGAATTCAGGGTTTGATTCCCACTCCTTTTTGTATTTTTGAGTGTACAGTTTAGACTGAGACATGATGAGCAAGCCAGCTAGATGTTTAGTTTATGTCACAGAGAGGCACACACACAGTGGACTAGGTAATTGACTGAGGCTGTTTGGACTGGGCCGCCTGTGAGTGCTTTGGGACAGGGGTGAGGCCCACGGCAGCACCCGCTGCTCGTTGAGAAGAATACGGAATACTTAGAACGATACGTGCTTTCACGTCAGTCTCCAATAACATCAGAAAAAGTCACTAGATTTGTCGCTAGTCGATTTTTTTTGAACATGTGTTGCTAGAGGGGTCTGATTACTCGCTAAATATAGCGACTAGGTTGCTAAATTGGCAACACTGGCCAGAAGTCAAAAGAAGTCGAACAAAGTCAAACTCACGGAAATTAACGTGGGAGGGGCTACAATGTGGTACTTTCAGACCCATGAAATGTACCCGTTACTATACAGGCGTTCAGAACGTGTGCAGTGGAACAATTTCATGCGTCTGAAAGTACAATATTCAAAACGTTCTAATCACCTTTAAATGCACACTGAACAGGTGTAATGAACGCGTGTAAAAATGGCCATAACAGGCGTTCAAATCAAGATGATTTGTGGGAGTAGTGCTAATGACGTCGCCCACTATGCGCTTTCGGTAGCCTGATTGCGTCCAGACTGATGCAAAATCCCCGTCTTTTCAATGCGAGCGTTGTATTCTAATAGCAGAAGTCACATGTAAGTAAGTGTCAACTGCCAGTGAGCTAATTTCTTTAGATGAGCTTTATAAACTCAGAAAAAAAGAAACGTCCTCTCACTGTCAACTGTGTTTATTTTCAGCAAACTTAACATGTATAAATATTTGTATGAACATAAGATTCAACAACTGAGACATAAACTGAACAAGCTCCACAGACATGTGACTAACAGAAATGGAATAATGTGTCCCTGAACAAAGGGGGGGGATCAAAATCAAAAGTAACAGTCAGTATCTGGCGTGGCCACCAGCTGCACTAAGTACTGCAGTGCAACTCCTCATGGACGGCATCAGATTTGCCAGTTCTTGCTGTGAGATGTTGCATCAGATTTGCCAGTTCTTGCTGTGAGATGTTGCATCAGATTTGCCAGTTCTTGCTGTGAGATGATGCACCAGATTTGCCAGTTCTTGCTGTGAGATGTTACCCCACTCTTCCACCAAGACACCTGCAAGTTCCCGGACATTTCTGGGGGGAATGGCCCTAGCCCTCATCCTCCGATCCAACAGGTCCCGGACGTGCTCAATGGGATTGAGATCCGAGTACAGGCCTCGGTGTAACGCTCATTCCTTTGACGATAAACACGAAATTCGACCATCACCCCTGGTGAGACAAAGTGCGACTCATCAGTGAAGAGCACTTTTTGCCAGTCCTGTCTGATCCAGCGGCGGTGGGTTTGTGCCCATAGGCAACATTGTTGCCGGTGATGTCTGGTGAGGACCTGCCTTTACAACAGGCCTACAAGCCCCCAGTCCAGCCTCTCCCAGCCTATGGCAGATAGTCTGAGCATTGATGGAGGGATTGTGCGTTCCTGGTGTAACTCAGGCAGTTGTTGTTGCCAACCTGTGCCTGTCCCGCATGTGTGATGTTCGGATGTACTGATCCTGTGCAGGTGTTGTTACACGTGGCCTGCCACTGTGAGGACAATCAGCTGTCCGTCCTGTCTCCCTGTAGCGCTGTTTTAGCCGTCTCACAGTACGGACATTGTAATTTATTGCCCTGGCCACATCTGCAGTCCTCATGCCTCCTTGCAGGATGCCTAAGGCAGGTGTTCACGCAGATGAGCAGGGACACTGGGCATCTTTCTTTTGGTCTTTTTCAGAGTCCGTAGAAAGCCCTCTTTATAGTGTCCTAAGTTTTCATAACTGTGACCTTAATTGCCTACCTTCTCTAAGCTGATAGTGTCTTATCGATCGTTCCACAGGTGCATGTTCATTAATTGTTTATGGTTCATTGAACTTGCATGGGAAACAATGTTTAAACCCTTTACAATGAATATCTGTGAAGTTATTAGGATTATCAGGGTCCTGAAAAAGGGACGTTTTCTTTTTTTGCTGAGTTTATGTGTTATAAGTATATCCTACATTAGATGGCAGTAGATACCAAGCCTGCACAAAGCCATGGAGGAATACCATGGTATACATGGGCAGTATGGGGGTTAGTTCTGATAACATGGGCAGTATTGGGGTTAGTTCTGATGCCATGGTAAACATGGGCAGTAATAGGTGTTAGTTCTGATACCATGGTATACATGGGCAGTAATAGGTGTTAGTTCTGATACCTTGGTAAACATGGGCAGTAATAGGTGTTAGTTCTGATACCTTGGTAAACATGGGCAGTAATAGGTGTTAGTTCTGATTCCATGGTATACATGGGCAGTAATGGGTGTTAGTTCTGATACCATGGTACATTTTTTATTTTATTTTTTATCTTACCTTTATTTAACCAGGCAAGTCAGTTAAGAACATATTCTTATTTTCAATGACGGCCTGGGAACAGTGGGTTAACTGCCTGTTCAGGGGCAGAACGACAGATTTGTACCTTGTCAGCTCGGGGGTTTGAACTCGCAACCTTCCGGTTACTAGTCCAACGCTCTAACCACTAGGCTACGCTGGTTCTGATACCATGGTATACATGGGCAGTATGGGGGTTAGTTCTGTTACCATGGTAAACATGGGCATTATGGGGGTTAGTTCTGATACCATGGTATACATGGGCAGTATGGGGGTTAGTTCTGATACCATGGTATACATGGGCATTATGGGGGTTAGTTCTGATACCATGGTATACATGGGCATTATGGGGGTTAGTTCTGATACCATGGTACCCAACTCTGAAACTAAGGAAATACTAATCTGGTTTCACATCATGACATGTTCACTTCAGGGAGGAGAGATGAGACACATGCACATCCATCAACAATCATCTTAGCATTTATTGAAATAATTATTTTCAATATAGTTATTTTTGAAACCAGATTGTTTAGCTATACAACATGACACAGTGCAAGAGTAATGGATTCTGTACATCTTAGAAACAAAACCAAAGAGGACAGACAACTAAGACATAAAACAAAATCACTTTGTTCATATGGATCTTTCACAGAAAGAACAGTCAGTCTGCTTAACCAGAATACACAGAGTAGTAATTCAACATACTTGGAACAAATTGTGTGACAATACATTAAGGAGACAAGAGGAACCAAAGAAACACAGGACAAGACAAGTGAACACAACACAACAGTGACCTCACATGCCTCCTTTCACTCATCCATCTATCCGTGCTTTCATCCATCCATCTATCCATGCTTTCATCCATCCATCTATCCATGCTTTCATCCATCCATCTATCCGTGCTTTCATCCATCTATCCATCCATACATCCATGCTTTCATCCATCCATCTATCCATCTATCTGTGCTTTCATCCATCCATCTATCCATGCTTTCATCCATCCATCTATCCATGCTTTCATCCATCCATCTATCCATGCTTTCATCCATCCATCTATCCGTGCTTTCATCCATCCATCTACCCATGCTTTCATCCATCCATCTATCCGTGCTTTCATCCATCAATCTATCCATGCTTTCATCCATCCATCTATCCGTGCTTTCATCCATCCATCTATCCATGCTTTCATCCATCCATCCATCCATCTATCCATGCTTTCATCCATCCATCTATCCATGCTTTCATCCATCCATCTATCCATGCTTTCATCCATCCATCTATCCGTGCTTTCATCCATCCATGCTTTCATCCATCCATCTATCCATGCTTTCATCCATCAATCTATCCATGCTTTCATCCATCCATCTATCCGTGCTTTCATCCATCCATCTATCCGTGCTTTCATCCATCCATCCATCCATGCTTTCATCCATCCATCTATCCATGCTTTCATCCATCCATCTATCCATGCTTTCATCCATCCATCTATCCATGCTTTCATCCATCCATCTATCCGTGCTTTCATCCATCCATGCTTTCATCCATCCATCCATGCTTTCATCCATCCATCCATCCATCTATCCATGCTTTCATCCATCTATCCATGCTTTCATCCATCCATCTATCCATGCTTTCATCCATCCGTCTATCCATGCTTTCATCCATCCGTCTATCCATGCTTTCATCCATCCGTCTATCCGTGCTTTCATCCATCCGTCTATCCATGCTTTCATCCATCCATCTATCCATGCTTTCATCCATCCATCTATCCATGCTTTCATCCATCCATCTATCCGTGCTTTCATCCATCCATCTATCCGTGCTTTCATCCATCCATCTATCCGTGCTTTCATCCATCCATCTATCCGTGCTTTCATCCATCTATCCGTGCTTTCATCCATCTATCCATGCTTTCATCCATCCATCCATGCTTTCATCCATCCATCTATCCATGCTTTCATCCATCCATCTATCCATGCTTTCATCCATCCATCTATCCGTGCTTTCATCCATCCATACATCCATGCTTTCATCCATCCATCTATCCATCTATCTGTGCTTTCATCCATCCATCTATCCATGCTTTCATCCATCCATCTATCCATGCTTTCATCCATCCATCTATCCATGCTTTCATCCTTCAATCTATCCATGCTTTCATCCATCCATCTATCCATGCTTTCATTCATCCATCTATCCGTGCTTTCATCCATCCATCTATCCGTGCTTTCATCCATCCATCCATCTATCCATGCTTTCATCCATCCATCCATGCTTTCATCCATCCATCTATCCGTGCTTTCATCCATCCATCTATCCATGCTTTCATCCATCCATCTATCTGTGCTTTCATCCATCCATCTATCCGTGCTTTCATCCATCCATCTATCCATGCTTTCATCCATCCATCTATGCTTTCATCCATCCATCTATCCATGCTTTCATCCATCCATCTGTGCTTTCATCCATCCATCTATCCGTGCTTTCATCCATCCATCCAACCATCCATCTATCCATGCTTTCATCCATCCATCTATCCATCCTTCCATCTATCCATGCTTTCATCCATCCTTCCATCTATCCATGCTTTCATCCATCCATGCTTTCATCCATCCATCCATCTATCCATGCTTTCATCCATCCATCCATCTATCCATGCTTTCATCCATCCATCTATGCTTTCATCCATCCATCTATCCATGCTTTCATCCATCCATCTATCCATGCTTTCATCCATCCATCCATCCATCTATCCATGCTTTCATCCACCCATCTATCCATGCTTTCATCCATCCATCTATCCATGCTTTCATCCATCCATCTATCCATGCTTTCATCCATCCATCTATCCATGCTTTCATCCATCCATCTATCCATGCTTTCATCCATCCATCTATCCGTGCTTTCATCCATCCATCTATCCGTGCTTTCATCCATCCATCTATCCATGCTTTCATCCATCTGTTTACGGCTCCTCCAAATACCAACACACCTCTTAGGTTGATGGCGAGTCCAACAGCTCACGTTCGTCTCTGTCTCAATATTCTGAAATACCTCTATTTAAATTCATCCGAGAAACCCATGACTAGAGGAATGGCAATGGATGTTTCAACCAGCCCATGAAAGACATCTTGCCAAGAAATTCAAACTTATTTAAATCAATATGGTCCATAGGGACAGTGAGAACCTTCTCTCCTTCACAGTGATGTGATCAAGTTTGTATTGGTCATCAATATGATCAAACGAAAAAGAGAGAAATACCACAGTGTTAGTATTCATTCAGGTCGTACAGGACGTCTTGCATTTTAGTTGTTGAACTCATCCATACTACATACAGGATAACATTGGAAATTGCACCATATACACATTAGATATACATTACATGGCTGCCACTCCTAGAAACATGCTGCCACCTGCTCTGATAACACCAGAGATAAGATGGACTGACTGATGGTGCTTTTTGCTTTTAACCCTTTGAGGAGGTTTAGAATATTCAAGGATATTGGGAATTCTAATGGCTGAAATTACAAGGAACATCAGTGTTGTAATCTAATAATATAATAATATATGCCATTTAGCAGACGCTTTTATCCAAAGCGACTTACAGTCATGTGTGCATACATTCTACGTATGGGTAGTCCCGGGGATCGAACCCACTACCCTGGCGTTACAAGCGCCATGCTCTACCAACTGAGCTACAGAAGGACCACTATAAAGTTATTGTATCTTAGTAATAGATTCTAGAATTTAGTAGAATATTGCATTTTTACTGTTGTAGAACTCCTCAATGGATTTGCTTCAGTGGACACTGAAGTCAATGCAAAATGTTGTTAGCCATTTTAGATCAAACTACTGTAGTCCAGAAGCCAGCAAATGACTGACAAGATCAATGTTTCTGAATTAGATCACTAAAAAACATTGCACTATATACAAAAGTGAGAATAACCACCAATACTCTGAATATGAACAATCACATAAACACTACATAAAATCAAAGGCCAAATACAAGCGTGTTCACAAGCTGCTTCTTAAAAATGATATTCATGAAATAGTTCATAAATTAGTAGGTTTCTCTCATCTCGCAGTTCGAGTTGAAGATGATGGACAACCAAAGCAAATGAAAGAATATGTTTTCTATTGTCTGCAACATAATACTCCCCCCAAAAAGAGCTCCGTCACACACCTGACTGATGCGACAGGACTAGTAGGCTATTCAGTGACCATAATGGTAGCCAAGACAATCTCCCTGCACAGTGCACGCAGTGAGAATATGATATGTTATGTGTCATTGTCCATAGAAACAGAGTGAAACAACCTGAGTTTTCTTGCGTTGCTTATTATCAGAGTAATGACAGTTTTAGATGTCTATTCTGAAGTGTTAAATTAGCATTAAAGGACTATTGATGACTATGGGTGAGAGACATCAATGAGAGAGGAAACCCCCCTCTGTGCCTTGTTAATAAACTGAAGAGCTACAATAGTTACCAGGTTTAGTTCAGTTGTTCAGTAACATATTTACCTTACATAGAACAAGACAAGAAACTGAAGAATAAAACCCTAATATGGAATGCTACTACACTCTTAGAAAAAAGGTGCTATCTAGAACCAAAAATGGTTCTTCGGCTGTCCCAATAGGAGAACCCTTTGAAGAACCCCTTTTGGTTCCAGATAGAACCATGTTTGGTTTCAGGTACAACCCTCTGTGGAAAGGGTTCTACATGGAACCCAAAAGGAAACATGATTTAAAACTTCTTATAAACTGGGTGGTTTGAGCCCTGAATGCTGATTGGCTGACAGCCATGGTATATCAGACCTTATTCCACGTGTATGACAAAACATTTTATTTTTACTGCTCTAATTACGTTGCTAACCAGTTTATAACAGCAATAAGGCACCTCGGGGTTTGTGGTATATGGCCAATAAACCAAAGGTAAGGGCTGTATCGGAGCTCTCCGCGTTGCGTAGTGCATAAGAACAGCCCTTAGCCGTGGTATATATATCAATTATAAGGACAAGTTTGGAGCTCACAGGTGAACTGAATTATCTTCATGCCCTATAATATTTTCATTGCAAGTTAATGATAATATTGTATTGCTGAGCATTTATTACATTAGCTCCTAAAATGTATGTGAACATTAGCGCTTAAAATGTATGTGAACATTAGATCTGAAAATGTAGGAGATTCAATCAAAAGTAATGCCATTAATCAGACAACGTTATCTGGGTGAAACTCAGCTGTTTCAATGTTAGGCTCTACTTCACAATAATTTTTCCAGGTAGACTGTACTTCAGTGATTTCTCCAGGTTGTCTGTACTTCACAGTGATTTTTTTCAGGTAGACCGTACTTCACAGTGATTTTTCCCAGTAGGCTGTACTTTTATCAGTTGTCTGGTTACCCAAACTCCTTGCTCTGGCTAAACGCTACGCCACGCCGTTAGTTTCTTCTCTGCAATGAGTCGGGATCTGAGTACCTTCCTGACAATTTCTAGAACTCAATCACATTTGAACCATTCTGATTGGTCCCAGAAACCGATGGGTTGGGCCAGAGCAAGAACACACGTGGGTAAAGCGGTGTTTTAAAAATGTGTTATTTGATACTTTGATACTCTGGTTAGAGATGATCCAATTGCTGATTACTTTGTTTTGTACAACACCCCTCATTTTGACGTCACCACAAGTTATTTCAACGATGGCAGTCTCAGACTGAAGTATGTAGAGAACATAGGGCAGAAGAATAATTCAGTTTGAGTCGTCAGGCAACTGAATCAGTGCTTATTTTGCCTAAAAGTAGTACCTACAGTGGCTCGTGAAAGTAATCACCCCCTTGGCAATTAATCCTATTTTGTTGCCATACAACCTGGAATGAAAATAGATTTTTGGGGGGTTTGTATCATTTGATTTACACAACATGCCTACCACTTGAAGATGATAAATATTTTTCATTGTGAAACAAACAAGAAATAAGACAAGAAAACTGAAAACTTGAGCGTGCATAACTATTCACTCATTGTCCTGCTGGAAGGTGAACCGGTCTCAAATCTCTGGAAGACTGAAACAGGTTTCCCTCAAGAATTTCCCTGTATTTAGTGCTATCCATCATTCCTTCAATTCTGACCAGTTACCCAGTCCCTGCCGATGGAAAAACATCCACACAGCATGATGCTGCCACTACCATGCTTTACTGTGGGGATGGTGTTATCGGGGTGATGAGAGGTGTTGGGTTTGCCCCAGACATAGTGTTTTCCTTGATGGCCAAAGAGCTCAATTTTAGTCTCATCTGACCAGAGTATCTTCTTTCATATGTTTGGGGAGTCTCCCACATGCCTTTTGGTGAACAGCAAACATGTTTGCTTATTTTTGTTTTTAAGCAATGGCTTTTTTTCTGGCCACTCATCCGTGAAGCCCAGCTCTGTGGAGTGCATGGCTTAAAGTGGTTCTATGGACATATACTCCAATATCCACTATGGAGCTTTTGCAGCTCCTTCAGGGTTATGTTTGGTCTCTTTGTTACCTCTCTGATTAATGCCCTCCTTGCCTGGCCCGTGAGTTTTGGTGGGCGGCCCTCTTTGCCTGGTACATGAGTTTTGGTGGGCAGTCCTCTCTTGGCAGATTTGTTGTGGTGCCATATCCTTTCCATTCTTTCATAATGAATTTAATGGTGCTCTGTGGGATGTTCAAAATGTTGGATATTTTTTTATAACCCAACCCTAATCTGTACTTCTTCTCCACAACTTCATCCCTGACCTGTTTGGAGAGCTCCTTGGTCATCATGGTGCCGCTTGGTTGGTGGTGTCCCTTGATTAGTGGTGTTGCAGACTCTGGGGCCTTTCAGAACAGGTGTATATATACTGAGATCATGTGACACTTAGATTGCACACAGGTGGACTTTATTTAACTAATTATGGGACTTCTGAAGGTAATTGGTTGCACCAGATCTTATTTAGGGGCTTCATAGCACACTTTTCTTAAACATGTCGTTTTTTTCATTTCACTTCACCAATTTGGACTATTTTGATGAAATCCAAATAAAAATCCATTTAAATTGCAGGTTGTAATGCAACAAAATAGGAAAAAAGCCAAGGGGGGTGAATACTTTTACAAGGCACTGTATTTCACCTGATGAACAGTAGGCTCTGTATGACTAGCTAGATAATGTACCTATTTCACCTGATGAACAGTAGGCTCTGTATGACTAGGCTAGATAATGTACCTATTTCACCTGATGAACAGTAGGCTCTGTATGACTTGGCTAGGTAATGTACCTATTTCACCTGATGAACAGTAGGCCGTGTATGACTAGCTAGATAATGTACCTGATGAACAGTAGGCTCTGTATGACTAGGCTAGATAATGTACCTATTTCACCTGATGAACAGTAGGCTCTGTATGACTTGGCTAGGTAATGTACCTATTTCACCTGATGAACAGTAGGCCGTGTATGACTAGCTAGATAATGTACCTATTTCACCTGATGAACAGTAGGCTCTGTATGACTAGGCTAGATAATGTACCTATTTCACCTGATGAACAGTAGGCCGTGTATAACTAGGCTAGATAATGTACCTATTTCACCTGATGAACAGTAGGCCCTGTATAACTAGGCTAGATAATGTACCTATTTCACCTGATGAACAGTAGGCTCTGTATGACTAGGCTAGATAATGTACCTATTTCACCTGATGAACAGTAGGCCCTGTATAACTAGGCTAGGTAATGTACCTATTTCACCTGATGAACAGTAGGCCCTGTATAACTAGGCTAGATAATGTACCTATTTCACCTGATGAACAGTAGGCCCTGTATAACTAGGCTAGATAATGTACCTATTTCACCTGATGAACAGTAGGCCCTGTATAACTAGGCTAGATAATGTACCTATTTCACCTGATGAACAGTAGGCCCTGTATAACTAGGCTAGATAATGTACCTATTTCACCTGATGAACAGTAGGCCCTGTATAACTAGGCTAGATAATGTACCTATTTCACCTGATGAACAGTAGGCCCTGTATAACTAGGCTAGATAATGTACCTATTTCACCTGATGAACAGTAGGCCCTGTATAACTAGGCTAGATAATGTACCTATTTCACCTGATGAACAGTAGGCCGTGTATAACTAGGCTAGATAATGTACCTATTTCACCTGATGAACAGTAGGCCCTGTATAACTAGGCTAGATAATGTACCTATTTCACCTGATGAACAGTAGGCCCTGTATAACTAGGCTAGATAATGCAGAGAAAACAACACTGAAGAGTAAAACATAAATATAAATGATGACTACATATAAATACCACTCAGTGCTAACATGCCTGTTGTTGTAGGAAGTACATGTTCACTAGTGCAAGGTCTGCCTCTGCATAGCTGTGTGTGTGTGTGTGGCATTAGAGCAGATACATGCTTCTTGCATTTGCATGCCTGCATCATTATGATTTTGAGCGTGTCTCTCCCTTCCCTTCCGTGATTGCACACAGCTCACTCCTGGGGTGGTCTGATGTGGTGTGGGGTCTCCTCAGCTGTTGTCCAGGGGCTGGTCGGCACTGTGGACTTGGGGCTGGTCGGGGCTGTGGACTTGGGGCTGTGGACCGGTGGGTGGTCGGGGCTGTGGACCGGTCAGGGAGGTGGACCTGGTCAGGGACGTGGACCTTGTCAGGGATGTGGACTTGGGGCTGTGGACCGGTGGGTGGTCGGGGCTGTGGACCTGGTCAGGGATGTGGACCTGGTCAGGGACGTGGACCTGGTCAGGGATGTGGACCTGGGGCAGCTGTTCTCTCCAGTAGGTGAACTGGCTGAAGGTGTCAGGGCAGGAGACGTCAGAAACGTGGCCTCTGATCAACAGGGGAAAGACGTGGTCCACCACCTCACACAGACCACCATACCTGGTAGGGACACAAACAGAAACATAATTCACTTCATTGTTCATAGACAGACACAAAGACAGAGAGAGGAAGAGAGAACTACTGAGGGAGAGAGAAACAGAGACAGACACAAAGACAGAGAGAGGAAGAGAGAGCTACTGAGGGAGAGAGGAACAGAGACAGACACAAAGACAGAGACAGGAAGAGAGAACTACTGAGGGAGAGAGAAACAGAGACAGACACAAAGACAGAGAGAGGAAGAGAGAGCTACTGAGGGAGAGAGGAACAGAGACAGACACAAAGACAGAGACAGGAAGAGAGAACTACTGAGGGAGAGAGGAACAGAGACAGACACAAAGACAGAGACAGGAAGAGAGAGCTACTGAGGGAGAGAGAAACAGAGACAGACACAAAGACAGAGACAGGAAGAGAGAGCTACTGAGGGAGAGAGAAACAGAGACAGACACAAAGACAGAGACAGGAAGAGAGAGCTACTGAGGGAGAGAGAAACAGAGACAGACACACAGACAGAGACAGGAAGAGAGAGCTGCTGAGGGAGAGAGAAACAGAGACAGACAAAGACAGATGAAGAAAGATAGAGGGATGAAGAGAAAGAGAGAGATGTCTGACTTACGATGAGATGTTGGTTTTAGCGTGTTCCTGTATCAGCTCTCCCTTGGGGTTGACTGTGAAGATCCTGTTTAGGGGAACGCCCACCTCCTTATAGGAATACACATCCTAAACAACAACAACTTTAACAACCACCGACATACTATCCAAAAACACGCATACAACAACAACTGCAACAGTAGCAAACAGAATATTCAGGTTGCAAATAGCCTTTTGGCTGAATCTGTCACATTTACAGATCGGTTACAGATCGGTTACAGATCGGTTACAGATCGATTACAGATCGGTTACATATCGGTTACAGATCGATTACATATCGGTTACAGATCGATTACAGATCGGTTACAGATCGATTACATATCGGTTACAGATCGGTTACAGCTCGATTACAGATCGGTTACAGATCGGTTACAGATCGATTACAGCTCTGTTACATATCGGTTACAGATCGATTACAGATCGGTTACAGATCGATTGCGGATCGGTTACAGATCGATTACTGATCGGTTACAGATCGATTACAGATCGGTTACAGATCGGTTACAGCTCGATTACAGATCGGTTGCAGATCGGTTACATATCGGTTAAATATCGGTTACAGATCGGTTACAGATCAGTTACATATCGGTTAAATATCGGTTACAGATCGGTTACAGATCAGTTACATATCGGTTAAATATCGGTTACAGATCGGTTACAGATCGGTTAATTAGTGTGCATGGTTCCAGTCAGATGAAGGCAGATGTTTCCATAAGGTAATGTATGCAGTGATGGAGGGAGCAGGGCTCTCACCGTGGCTCTGTTGCCGAAGGCTGCGTAGAAAGGCTCAGTGTTGGGGTAGAACAGCTGCTTCACGTCGGTCAGACACTGGATCTTAAACCTCTCAGGCTTCTTCTCTATCACCTCCCTACAGGAAGGACAAGAAGGACCCGACAGGACGGACGGAATCATCGTTATACAATACAGGGATAGCAAGTTCTATTACATCAGCGGCTGTACATCGTTACATATGATTGTTCACTTTTGCGATTGACTCTTTGCTTCTGCTGTGTTTATTTTTACGATGATGATGGTGATAAACGATGGTGTGTGAGTGTATGTGTTCCTCACCTGTGCAGAGCTGAGAACAGACTGCTGGGGCTGAGTAGGACAGGTCCAATAGGCAGCATGGTTCCTCTCTCGTTGACCCAGTGTAGATACCCCCTCGTCATATCAGCCATACCTATGGCCCTCGCTGAGCAGTACATAAACTTATAACCATTCCTGAAAGAGAGAGAGAGAGAGAGAGGGAGAGAGGGATAGAGAGAAACCAATCATATTTTGATAAACTCCCATATCTACTGGGTGAAATACCAGTGTGACATCACAGCAGCAAGATCTGTGACCTGTTGCCACAAGAAAAGGTCAACCAGTGAAGAACACACACCACCCATATGTTTATTTATTTTCCCCTTGTATTTGCACATCGTTACAACACTGTATATAGACATAATACCACATTTGTAATGTTTTTATTCTTTTGGAACGTTTGTGTAATGTTTACTGTTTATTTTTATTGTTTATTTCACTTTTTTTTTTTTTATCAACCTCACTTGCTTTGGCAATGTAAACAATATGTTTCCCACGCCAATAAAGCCCCTGGAATTGAATTGAAAGATAGAAGGATAAGTAGAGCAAGAGAATGAGATTGAATTATTCTACTGTCTCAGTGTTTCCTAAGAGCGATGGAGGGGACAGCAATTTAACTAATGAGTGTCAGGGACAGGGCTGCCTTCATGAGGGTGAAACGTACTAAACCTTGTAGATTGAAACACCATGAATAAAGTTGATATGATTCATTGATCTTACGTTGAGCCCTATTCTAAATGTGACCTAGGTTTCATTACTGTAATGCTCATCTATAGTTATTGAATTACTCCTGTGGTAACTCACTGGCTGACTCGGTGGTAGAGGCGGGCAATGCCCTGATGCGTCCAGTCTTTACCCAGCGTGGGAAGAATGTGGCCCAGGGTGTCCGACCTGAAAGAGAGGACATGCGCACACGCACGCACACACACCTCATTAAACTACCATTAACAGAGATTTCACATGATCACACACAATTGCCAATAAAACTCATGCACACACACACACACACACACACACACACACACACACACACACACACACACACACACACACACACACACACACACACACACACACACACACACACACACACACACACACACACACACACACACACACACACACACACACACACACCTGGTGATAGTGCCGTCAATGTCTGAGATGATGATCTTGTCGTCCCAGCTCCAGAGGTAGATGGTGCCCTGGCAGCGACAGGTGCCCTGGTACTGAGTGGTCACACTGAACACCACCTCATTAGGACCCACCTTCAACTGCAGACTGGCCTGAGGACACAAAGACTACATTACCCATACACCCTCTAACGCAAACCCTGCTACTGAGTGGTTCAACTGCAGACTGGCCTGAGGACACAAAGACTACATTACCCATACACCCTCTAACGCTAACCCTGCTACTGAGTGGTTCAACTGCAGACTGGCCTGAGGACACAAAGACTACATTACCCATACACCCTCTAACGCTAACCCTGCTACTGAGTGGTTCAACTGCAGACTGGCCTGAGGACACAAAGACTACATTACCCATACACCCTCTAACGCAAACCCTGCTACTGAGTGGTTCAACTGCAGACTGGCCTGAGGACACAACGACTACATTACCCATACACCCTCTAACGCTAACCCTGCTACTGAGTGGTTCAACTGCAGACTGGCCTGAGGACACAAAGACTACATTACCCATACACCCTCTAACGCAAACCCTGCTACTGAGTGGTTCAACTGCAGACTGGCCTGAGGACACAAAGACTACATTACCCATACACCCTCTAACGCTAACCCTGCTACTGAGTGGTTCAACTGCAGACTGGCCTGAGGACACAAAGACTACATTACCCATACACCCTCTAACGCTAACCCTGCTACTGAGTGGTTCAACTGCAGACTGGCCTGAGGACACAAAGACTACATTACCCATACACCCTCTAACGCTAACCCTGCTACTGAGTGGTTCAACTGCAGACTGGCCTGAGGACACAAAGACTACATTACCCATACACCCTCTAACGCTAACCCTGCTACTGAGTGGTTCAACTGCAGACTGGCCTGAGGACACAAAGACTACATTACCCATACACCCTCTAACGCAAACCCTGCTACTGAGTGGTTCAACTGCAGACTGGCCTGAGGACACAAAGACTACATTACCCATATAGACTAACTCTAACCCTGCTACCGAGTGGTTCAACTGCAGACTGGCCTGAGGACACAAAGACTACATTACCCATATAGACTAACTCTAACCCTGCTACTGAGTGGTTCAACTGCAGACTGGCCTGAAGAATACATTAGCCAGACACACTGAACACAACGTCGCCAGATAAAGAGGTCAGAAGTATTGTTCCTCACCAGCTGTTCTGGGGTCAGTCTGAGGGTCTTCCTGTAGCACACACTACCGGGTGTGAGAAGGGGCTCGGCTTTGCAGGATTCTGAGCCCTGATTGGACAATCTGTGGTCCTCATCGCTGGAGGAAGACTCCTCCTTCATTCTGTCATGACAACAGTTCAGTTATAAATACATGTTTTACTTTATAACCAGAATATTAACACTATATAAACATGTAGTACACATTTTTAGGGGTGGTTTCTCTGACAAATTTTAAACCTAGTCCTGCACAAAAAAAACAAACTCAAAGGAGAATTGGTTCATGAAACCGACCCTTTCTGTATAACGTATATGAGGATCTGTAAACTACAGTATATAAACATGTATTCAAAATGATTAAATTATATTGCACATGATAAGCTTTTCTGGTGTTAGAGAAGTGTAGTTACCCGTTGACTGAAGCCATGCTGAGAGAGGTGTCACCCTCATCTCCAACTCCTGTCTCAGACACGGAGTCCTGGGGTAAAACAACCAGTCACACACTCATACAACAACCAGGACATTCTAACAAATATAATACGCCAGTCAACTAGGCCTCCAATGCTGTAACTTCTGCAGAAGTTTCCTAGTTATAGTTATGTTATAGAAGTTTGTTCAGGAGGTGTGTTACAGAGGTGTGTGTTAGAGGTGTGTGTTACAGAGGTGTGTGTGTTACAGAGGTGTGTGTGTTACAGAGAGGTGTGTGTTACAGAGGTGTGTTACAGAGGTGTGTTACAGGTGTGTGTTAGAGGTGTGTGTGTTACAGGTGTGTGTTACAGAGGTGTGTGTGTTAGAGGTGTGTGTTACAGAGGTGTGTGTAACAGAGGTGTGTGTGTTACAGAGGTGTGTGTGTTACAGAGGTGTGTGTTAGAGTTGTGTGTGTTACAGAGGTGTGTGTTACAGAGGTGTGTGTTACAGAGGTGTGTGTTAGAGGTGTGCGTGTTACAGAGGTGTGTGTTACAGAGGTGTGTGTTAGAGGTGTGCGTGTTACAGAGGTGTGTGTGTTACAGAGGTGTGTGTGTTAGAGAGGTGTGTGTGTTACAGAGGTGTGTGTGTTACAGAGGTGTGTGTGTTACAGAGGTGTGTGTGTTACAGAGGTGTGTGTGTTAGAGAGGTGTGTGTGTTAGAGAGGTGTGTGTGTTACAGAGGTGTGTGTGTTACAGAGATGTGTGTGTTACAGAGGTGTGTGTGTTACATGTGTGTGTGTTACAGGTGTGTGTGTTACAGGTGAGTGTGTTACAGAGGTGTGTGTTACAGAGGTGTGTGTTAGAGGTGTGTGTGTTACAGAGGTGTGTGTGTTAGAGGTGTGTGTTACAGAGGTGTGTGTGTTACAGAGGTGTGTGTGTGTTACAGAGGTGTGTGTGTTACAGAGGTGTGTGTGTTACAGAGGTGTGTGTGTTAGAGAGGTGTGTGTGTTAGAGAGGTATGTGTGTTACAGAGGTGTGTGTGTTACAGGTGTGTGTGTTACAGGTGTGTGTTACAGAGTTGTGTGTTAGAGGTGTGTGTGTTAGAGGTGTGTGTGTTAGAGGTGTGTGTGTGTTACAGAGGTGTGTGTGTGTTACAGAGGTGTGTGTGTTACAGAGGTGTGTGTGTTACAGAGGTGTGTGTGTTAGAGGTGTGTGTGTTAGAGGTGTGTGTGTTACAGAGGCGTGTGTTACAGAGGTGTGTGTGTTACAGAGTTGTGTGTTACAGAGGTGTGTATGTTATAGAGGTGTGTGTGTGTTACAGAGGTGTGTGTATTAGAGGTGTGTGTGTTACATAGGTGTGTGTATTAGAGGTGTGGGTGTGTTAGAGGTGTGTGTATTAGAGGTGTGTGTGTGTTACAGAAGTGTGTGTGTTAGAGGTGTGTGTGTTACAGAGGTGTGTGTGTTACGGAGGTGTGTGTGTTACAGAGGTGTGTGTGTTACATAGGTGTGTGTGTTAGAGATGTGTGTGTTAGAGGTGTGTGTGTTAGAGGTGTGTGTGTTACAGAGGTGTGTGTATTAGAGGTGTGTGTGTTACATAGGTGTGTGTGTTACGGAGGTGTGTGTGTTACAGAGGTGTGTGTGTTACAGAGGTGTGTGTGTTAGAGGTGTGTGTGTTAGAGGTGTGTGTATTAGAGGTGTGTGTTACAGAGGTGTGTGTGTTTCAGAGGTGTGTGTATTAGAGGTGCGTGTGTGTTACAGAGGTGTGTGTATTAGAGGTGTGTGTATTAGAGGTGTGTATTAGAGGTGTGTGTATTAGAGGTGTGTGTATTAGAGGTGTGTGTATTAGAGGTGTGTGTATTAGAGGTGTGTGTTACAGAGGTGTGTGTATTAGAGGTGTGTGTTACAGAGGTGTGTGTATTAGAGGTGTGTGTATTAGAGGTGTGTGTATTAGAGATGTGTGTATTAGAGGTGTGTGTTACAGAGGTGTGTGTGTTACAGAGGTGTGTGTATTAGAGGTGCGTGTGTGTTAGAGGTGTGTGTATTAGAGGTGTGTGTATTAGAGGTGTGTGTATTAGAGGTGTGTGTATTAGAGGTGTATGTATTAGAGGTGTGTGTATTAGAGGTGTGTGTATTTGAGGTGTGTGTATTAGAGGTGTGTGTATTAGAGGTGTGTATATTAGAGGTGTGTGTATTAGAGGTGTGTGTATTTGAGCTGAGGTGTGTGTATTAGAGGTGTGTGTATTAGAGGTGTGTGTATTAGAGGTGTGTGTATTAGAGGTGTGTGTATTAGATGTGTGTGTATTAGAGGTGTGTGTATTTGAGCTGAGGTGTGTACCGATTTGGAGTCGCTGTTCCTGCTGCGCCACGAGAACCACCAGCGGCCTCCTTTCTTGGGCATCTTCTCCTTCATGATGTTCTCCACTGAGGCCTGGAACAAACGCACACAGTTCCTGACCAAAACTACAACTCAACAAACTACTGAGATGCAAAAACACAGAGATACAAAAAACCCAAATGCAAAAATGTGAAGCTAGTGTCATATGTCTGGATAATGGAGATCTGAGGGAGGGAGGGAGGGAGGGAGGGAGAGAGGGAGGGAGGGAGGGAGGGAGGGAGAGGGAGGGGAGGGAGAGAGGGAGGGAGGGAGGGAGGGAGGGAGAGAGAGAGAGAGAGAGGGAGGGAGGGAGGGAGGGAGGGAGGGAGGGAGGGAGGGAGGGAGGGAGGGAGGGAGGGAGGGAGGGAGGGAGGGAGAGAGAGGGAGGGAGGGAGGGAGAGAGGGAGAGAGGGAGGGAGGGAGGGAGGGAGAGGAGGGAGGGAGGGAGGGAGGGAGGGAGGGAGGGAGGGAGGGAGGGAGGGAGGGAGGGAGGGAGGGAGAGAGGGAGGGAGGGAGGGAGAGAGAAAATAAACACACAATGAGACGTACAGACAGACAGACAGACAGACAGACAGACAGACAGACAGACAGACAGACAGACAGACAGACAGACAGACAGACAGACAGACAGACAGACAGACAGACAGACAGACAGACAGACAGACATGCTATACCCAACAGACAGACAGACATGCTATACCAAACATGCAGATGTACAGACAGACAGATATGCTATACCCAACAGGCAGACAGACAGACAGACAGACATGCTATACCCAACAGGCAGACAGACAGACAGGCTATACCAAACATGCAGATGTACAGACAGACAGATATGCTATACCCAACAGGCAGACAGACAGACAGACAGATATGCTATACCCAACAGGCAGACAGACAGACAGACAGATATGCTATACCCAACAGGCAGACAGACAGACAGACAGACATGCTATACCCAACAGGCAGACAGACAGACATGCTATACCAAACATGCAGATGTACAGACAGACATGCTATACCAAACATGCAGATGTACAGACAGACAGATATGCTATACCCAACAGGCAGACAGACAGATATGCTATACCAAACATGCAGATGTACAGACAGACAGACAGACAGATATGCTATACCCAACAGGCAGACAGACAGACAGACAGATATGCTATACCCAACAGGCAGACAGACAGACAGACAGACAGACAGACAGACAGACATGCTATACCCAACAGGCAGACAGACAGACATGCTATACCAAACATGCAGATGTACAGACAGACATGCTATACCAAACATGCAGATGTACAGACAGACAGACAGACAGACAGACAGACAGACAGACAGACAGACAGACAGACAGACAGACAGATACGCTATACCCAACAGGCAGACAGACAGATACGCTATACCCAACAGGCAGACAGACAGATATGCTATACCAAACATGCAGATGTACAGACAGACAGACAGACAGACAGACAGACAGACAGACAGACAGACAGACAGACAGACAGACAGACAGACAGACAGACAGACAGACAGACAGACACGCTATACCCAACAGGCAGACAGACAGATACGCTATACCCAACAGGCAGACAGACAGACAGACAGACATGCTATACCCAACAGGCAGACAGACAGACATGCTATACCAAACATGCAGATGTACAGACAGACATGCTATACCAAACATGCAGATGTACAGACAGACAGATATACTATACCCAACAGGCAGACAGACAGACAGACAGACATGCTATACCCAACAGGCAGACAGACAGATATGCTATACCCAACATGCAGATGTACAGACAGACAGACAGACAGACAGACAGACAGACAGACAGACAGACAGACAGACAGACAGACAGACAGACAGACAGACAGACAGATACGCTATAGCCAACAGGCAGACAGACAGACAGACAGACAGACAGACAGACAGACGTGCTATACCAAACATGCAGATGTACAGACAGACAGATATGCTATACCCAACAGGCAGACAGACAGATATGCTATACCCAACATGTAGATGTACAGACAGACAGACAGACAGACAGACAGACAGACAGACAGACAGACAGACAGACAGACAGACAGACAGACAGACAGACAGACAGACAGACAGATACGCTATACCCAACAGCCAGACAGACAGACAGACAGACAGACAGACATGCTATACCAAACATGCAGATGTACAGACAGACAGATATGCTATACCCAACAGGCAGACAGACAGACATGCTATACCAAACATGCAGATGTACAGACAGACAGATATGCTATACCCAACAGGCAGACAGACAGATATGCTATACCCAACATGCAGATGTACAGACAGACAGACAGACAGACAGACAGACAGACAGACAGACAGATACGACAGATACGCTATACCCAACAGACAGACAGACAGACAGACAGACAGACAGACAGACAGACAGACAGACAGACAGACAGACAGACAGACAGACAGACAGACAGACAGATATGCTATACCCAACATGCAGATGTACAGACAGACAGACAGACAGACAGACAGACAGACAGATATGCTATACCCAACATGCAGATGTACAGACAGACAGACAGACAGACAGACAGACAGACAGACAGACAGACAGACAGACAGACAGACAGACAGACAGACAGACAGACAGACAGACAGACAGACAGACAGACAGACAGATATGCTATACCAAACATGCAGATGTACAGACAGACAGACAGACAGACAGACAGACAGACAGACAGACAGACAGACAGACAGACAGACAGACAGATATGCTATATCCAACAGGCAGATGTACAGACAGACAGACAGACAGACAGACAGACAGACAGACAGACAGACAGACAGACAGACAGACAGACAGATACGCTATACCCAACAGGCAGACAGACAGACAGACAGACAGACAGACAGACAGACAGACAGACAGATACGCTATACCCAACAGGCAGACAGACAGATACGCTATACCCAACAGGCAGACAGACAGATATGCTATACCAAACATGCAGATGTACAGACAGACAGACAGACAGACAGACAGACAGACAGACAGACAGACAGACAGACAGACAGACAGACAGACAGACAGACAGACAGACAGACAGACAGACAGATACGCTATACCCAACAGGCAGACAGACAGATACGCTATACCCAACAGGCAGACAGACAGACAGACAGACATGCTATACCCAACAGGCAGACAGACAGACATGCTATACCAAACATGCAGATGTACAGACATACATGCTATACCAAACATGCAGATGTACAGACAGACAGATATACTATACCCAACAGGCAGACAGACAGACAGACAGACATGCTATACCCAACAGGCAGACAGACAGATATGCTATACCCAACATGCAGATGTACAGACAGACAGACAGACAGACAGACAGACAGACAGACAGACAGACAGACAGACAGACAGACAGACAGATACGCTATAGCCAACAGGCAGACAGACAGACAGACAGACAGACGTGCTATACCAAACATGCAGATGTACAGACAGACAGATATGCTATACCCAACAGGCAGACAGACAGATATGCTATACCCAACATGTAGATGTACAGACAGACAGACAGACAGACAGACAGACAGACAGACAGACAGACAGACAGACAGACAGACAGACAGACAGACAGATACGCTATACCCAACAGCCAGACAGACAGACAGACAGACAGACAGACATGCTATACCAAACATGCAGATGTACAGACAGACAGATATGCTATACCCAACAGGCAGACAGACAGACATGCTATACCAAACATGCAGATGTACAGACAGACAGATATGCTATACCCAACAGGCAGACAGACAGATATGCTATACCCAACATGCAGATGTACAGACAGACAGACAGACAGACAGACAGATACGCTATACCCAACAGACAGACAGACAGACAGACAGACAGACAGACAGACAGACAGACAGACAGACAGACAGACAGACAGAACAGACAGACAGACAGACAGACAGATATGCTACACCAACATGAGATGACAGACAGACAGACAGACAGACAGACAGACAGACAGACAGACAGACAGACAGACAGACAGACAGACAGACATGCAGATGACAGACAGACAGACAGACAGACAGACAGATATGCTAGAACATGAGATGACAGACAGACAGACAGACAGACAGACAGACAGACAGACAGACAGACAGACAGACAGATATGCTATACCAAACATGCAGATGTACAGACAGACAGACAGACAGACAGACAGACAGACAGACAGACAGACAGACAGACAGACAGACAGACAGACAGACAGACAGACAGACAGACAGACAGATATGCTATATCCAACAGGCAGATGTACAGACAGACAGACAGACAGACAGACAGACAGACAGACAGACAGACAGACAGACAGACAGACAGACAGACAGACAGACAGACAGACAGACAGACAGACAGATACGCTATACCCAACAGGCAGACAGACAGACAGACAGACAGACAGACAGACAGACAGACATGCTATACCAAACATGCAGATGTACAGACAGACAGATATGCTATACCCAACAGGCAGACAGACAGACATGCTATACCAAACATGCAGATGTACAGACAGACAGATATGCTATACCCAACAGGCAGACAGACAGATATGCTATACCCAACATGCAGATGTACAGACAGACAGACAGACAGACAGACAGACAGACAGACAGACAGACAGACAGACAGACAGACAGACAGACAGACAGACAGACAGATACGCTATACCCAACAGACAGACAGACAGACAGACAGACAGACAGACAGACAGACAGACAGACAGACAGACAGACAGACAGACAGACAGACAGACAGACAGACAGACAGACAGATATGCTATACCCAACATGCAGATGTACAGACAGACAGACAGACAGATATGCTATACCAAACATGCAGATGTACAGACAGACAGACAGACAGACAGACAGACAGATACGCTATACCCAACAGGCAGACAGACAGATATGCTATACCCAACAGACAGACAGATATGCTATACCAAACATGCAGATGTACAGACAGACAGACAGACAGACAGACAGACAGACAGACAGACAGACAGACAGACAGACAGACAGACAGACAGACAGACAGACAGACATGCTATACCCAACAGGCAGACAGACAGATATGCTATACCCAACAGACAGACAGATATGCTATACCAAACACGCAGATGTACAGACAGACAAACAGACAGACAGATATGCTATACCCAACAGGCAGACAGACAGATATGCTATACCCAACATGCAGATGTACAGACAGACAGATATGCTATACCCAACAGGCAGACAGACAGACATGCTATACCAAACATGCAGATGTACAGACAGACAGATATGCTATACCCAACAGGCAGACAGACAGATATGCTATACCCAACATGCAGATGTACAGACAGACAGACAGACAGACAGACAGACAGACAGACAGACAGACAGACAGACAGACAGACAGACAGACAGACAGACAGACAGACAGACAGACAGACAGATACGCTAACAACAGACAGACAGACAGACAGACAGACAGACAGACAGACAGACAGACAGACAGACAGACAGACAGACAGACAGACAGACAGACAGACAGACATGCTATACCCAACATGCAGATGTACAGACAGACAGACAGACAGATATGCTATACCAAACATGCAGATGTACAGACAGACAGACAGACAGACAGACAGACAGACAGACAGACAGACAGACAGACAGACAGACAGACAGACAGACAGACAGACAGACAGATACGCTATACCCAACAGGCAGACAGACAGATATGCTATACCCAACAGACAGACAGATATGCTATACCAAACATGCAGATGTACAGACAGACAGACAGACAGACAGACAGACAGACAGACAGACAGACAGACAGACAGACAGACAGACAGACAGACAGACAGACAGACATGCTATACCCAACAGGCAGACAGACAGATATGCTATACCCAACAGACAGACAGATATGCTATACCAAACACGCAGATGTACAGACAGACAAACAGACAGACAGATATGCTATACCCAACAGGCAGACAGACAGATATGCTATACCCAACAGGCAGACAGACAGATATGCTATACCCAACAGACAGACAGATATGCTATACCAAACACGCAGATGTACAGACAGACAAACAGACAGACAGATATGCTATACCCAACAGGCAGACAGACAGATATGCTATACCCAACAGACAGACAGATATGCTATACCAAACACGCAGAAGTACAGACAGACAAACAAACAGACAGATATGCTATACCAAACACGCAGATGTACAGACAGACAGACAAACAGACAGATATGCTATACCAAACACGCAGATGTACAGACAGACAAACAAACAGACAGATATGCTATACCAAACACGCAGATGTACAGACAGACAAACAAACAGACAGATATGCTATACATAAAAGAGGAAAAAGACTTGAGTGTGAGGACGATGTGGTTAAAGAGAATGCTCTTCAGTGCGCAGGAAGTTCAAACGAGACAGAGGATGTAGGAATTCAAACAAAAACAAAACAAGGGCAGACACAGAACTGGGCAGAACTGGGCAGAACTGGGCAGAACTGGGCCCTAGATTTAGCAGGACTGCTTTTTTCTTTTTTTTACATTGCCATACGATTAATGTGACATATGATAAACCTCAGGTAAAACCATATATATTTGAGATCAGCATATATATATGTAGCCCAGATGCTATGCTAATGGAATGTTGCTAATGTTGTGGAGGTCTTACCATTGGCAGGGGCTTCTGATACACCTGCATAGCCAGCATCAGAGGGGCTGCAGTGGTCCAGTTATAGTACCTGGAGGAGAAAACAACAACACATGATCATTGTTGAATCTCCAGTTTCTACATTTCTGATCAGAAGTACTATATTTGACAGCACACGAAGGGTGTTCTGTACATTACATACTTTTCTGTCAGGGATGTGGTCAGGACAACATATAAAATCATGATTTTGTCTATGGAATAGGTCAGATATACAGTATGAATGGAAGATAGTGTGTCCTGATTAATCAACAGAAATCACATCCCTGCCATCTTCACTGCTATGATGCAGAGTTAGAGGTATTTTACATACTTGGTTCCTATCTTGACAACCAGGTTGGGATCGTCAATGATGGAGGGGTTCTCAGTGAACTGCTGGTAAGAGATGGCTCTCTCCTCAAACTGTTCTATAGAGACACACAGACAGGAGAGGGTTAATATAACTGTTCTGTAGAGACACAGACAGGAGAGGGTTAATATAACTTTTCTATAGAGACACACAGACAGGAGAGGGTTAATATAACTGTTCTGTAGAGACACAGACAGGAGAGGGTTAATATAACTTTTCTATAGAGACACACAGACAGGAGAGGGTTAATATAACTGTTCTGTAGAGACACAGACAGGATAGGGTTAATATAACTGTTCTGTAGAGACACAGACAGGAGAGGGTTAATATAACTGTTCTGTAGAGACACAGACAGGAGAGGGTTAATATAACTGTTCTATAGAGACACACAGACAGGAGAGGGTTAATATAACTGTTCTGTAGAGACACAGACAGGAGAGGGTTAATATAACTGTTCTGTAGAGACACAGACAGGAGAGGGTTAATATAACTGTTCTGTAGAGACACAGACAGGATAGGGTTAATATAACTGTTCTATAGAGACACAGACAGGAGAGGGTTAATATAACTGTTCTGTAGAGACACAGACAGGAGAGGGTTAATATAACTGTTCTGTAGAGACACAGACAGGAGAGGGTTAATATAACTGTTCTGTAGAGACACAGACAGGAGAGGGTTAATATAACTGTTCTGTAGAGACACAGACAGGAGAGGGTTAATATAACTGTTCTGTAGAGACACAGACAGGAGAGGGTTAATATAACTGTTCTGTAGAGACACAGACAGGAGAGGGTTAATATAACTGTTCTGTAGAAACACAGACAGGAGAGGGTTAATATAACTGTTCTGTAGAGACACAGACAGGAGAGGGTTAATATAACTGTTCTGTAGAGACACAGACAGGAGAGGGTTAATATAACTGTTCTGTAGAGACACAGACAGGAGAGGATTAATATAACTGTTCTGTAGAGACACAGACAGGAGAGGGTTAATATAACTGTTCTGTAGAAACACAGACAGGAGAGGGTTAATATAACTGTTCTGTAGAGACACAGACAGGAGAGGGTTAATATAACTGTTCTGTAGAGACACAGACAGGAGAGGGTTAATATAACTGTTCTGTAGAGACACAGACAGGAGAGGGTTAATATAACTGTTCTGTAGAGACACAGACAGGAGAGGGTTAATATAACTGTTCTGTAGAGACACAGACAGGAGAGGGTTAATATAACTGTTCTGTAGAGACACAGACAGGAGAGGGTTAATATAACTGTTCTGTAGAGACACAGACAGGAGAGGGTTAATATAACTGTTCTGTAGAGACACAGACAGGAGAGGGTTAATATAACTGTTCTGTAGAGACACAGACAGGAGAGGGTTAATATAACTGTTCTGTAGAGACACAGACAGGAGAGGGTTAATATAACTGTTCTGTAGAGACACAGACAGGAGAGGGTTAATCCTCTCTTCTATTCCAGAAAGTTGTTCCCTTCCATCTGATCTCACATCAATTAGTGGATCTGAGCAGCAAATAGCTGAAGCTACAATTTGTACAGTATTGAGATGCAGCCCCTACCTCTTGTGATCTCTCTGTTGTCAGTTAGACCTCCACACAGGGAGATGGCGATGTTGGGCATATCTCCCAGCTGGTCAGAGTAGCTGTCCACGCCGCTGTCCATCCCACTGCTGCCCACCGACTGAGGGGATTGGTTGGCACTCCGCACTCCCGTTTCCAAGCCACCTCTCACCGAACCTCCCCCGTCACTAAGGAACAGGGTCATAGGGTCAGGAGTGTAGGACAACTCTGTGCGTAGGACAGGATAGGTGAGTGTGTGTGTATGTGTGTGCGTAACAGGTGTGTTTGTTACTGGTGTGTGTGTGTGGGTGTGTTGAGTGCGTGTATATGTGTGTCATTGGAGGCTGGTGGGAGGAGCTATAGGAAGACTCAATCGAATGGCTGGAATGGAATCAATGGAGTAAAAATATGTTCATATGTTTGATGTATTTGATTACCGTTCCATTTATTGAATTCCAGCCATTACAATGAGTCCGTCCTCCTATAGCTCCTCCCACCAGCCTCCTCTGATGTGTGTGTGTGTGTGTGTGTGTAATAGGTGTGTGCAGTGCATTCGGAAAGTATTCAGACCCCTTGACTTTTGCCACATTTTGTTACGTTACAGCCATATTCTAAAATGGATTAAATCGTTTTTTCAATCATCAATCTACACACAATACCCCATAATGACGAAGCAAAAACAGGTTTTCAGAAATGTTTGCTAATTTATTTAAAAAATGAAATATCACATTTACATAGGTATTCAGACCTTTTACTCAGTACTTTGTTGGATTCAGGTCTGGACTTTGACTTGGCCATTCTAACACCTGGATATGTTTATTTTTGAACCATTCCATTGTATATTTTGCTTTATGTTTTGGATCATTGTCTTGTTGGAAGACAAATCTCCATCCCAGTCTCAGGTCTTTTGCAGACTCCATCAGGTTTTCTTCCAGAATGGTCCTGTATTTGGCTCCATCCATCTTCCCATCAATTTTAACCATCTTCCCTGTCCCTGCTGAAGAAAAGCAGGCCCAAACCATGATGCTGCCACCACCATGTTTAACAGTGGGGATGATGTGTTCAGGGTGATGAGCTGTGCTGCTTTTACGCCAAACATAACGTTTTGCATTGTTGCCAAAAAGTTCAATTTTGGTTTCATCTGACCAGAGCACCTTCTTCCACATGTTTGGTGTGTCTCCCAGGTGGCTTGTGGCAAACTTTAAACGACACTTTTTATGGATATCTTTAAGAAATGGCTTTCTTGCCACTTTTCCATAAAGGCCAGATTTGTGCAATATACGACTGATTGTTGTCTTATGGACAGAGTCTCCCACCTCATCTGTAGATCTCTGCAGTTCATCCAGATCATGGGCCTCTTGGCTGCATCTCTGATCAGTCTTCTCCTTGTATGAGCTGAAAGTTTAGAGGGATGGCCAGGTCTTGGTAGATTTGCAGTGGTCTGATACTCCTTCCATTTCAATATTATCGCTTGCACAGTGCTCCTTGGGATGTTTAAAGCTTGGGAAATCTTTTTGTATCCAAATCCGGCTTTAAACTTCTTCACAACAGTATCTCGGACCTGCCTGGTGTGTTCCTTGTTCTTCATGATGCTCTCTGCGCTTTTAACGGAACTCTGAGACTATCACAGTGCAGGTGCATTTATACAGAGACTTGATTACACACAGGTGGATTGTATTTATCATCATTAGTAATTTCGGTCAACATTGGATCATTCAGAGATCCTCACTGAACTTCTGGAGAGAGTTTTCTGCACTGAAAGTAAAGGGGCTGAATAATTTTGCACGCCCAATTTTTCAGTTTTTGCTTTGTTAAAAAAGTTTGAAATATCCAATAAATGTCATTCCACTTCATGATTGTGTCCCACTTGTTGTTGATTCTTCACAAAAAATACAGTTTTATATCTTTATGTTTGAAGCCTGAAATGTGGCAAAAGTTTGCAAAATTCAAGGGGGCCGAATACTTTCGCAAGGCACTGTACAGCCTCAAGTCTTCTTGGGTACGATGCTACAAGCTTGGCACACCTGTATTTGGGGAATTTCTCCCATTCTTTTCTGCAGATCCTCTCAAGCTCTGTCAGGTTGGATGGGGAGCGTCGCAGCACAGTTATTTTCAGTCTCTCCAGAGATGTTCGATCGGGTTCAAGTCTGGGTTCTGGCTGGGCCACTCAAGGACATTCAGAGACTTGTCCAAAAGCCACTCGTGCGTTGTCTTGGCTGTGTGCTCAGTGTCATTGTCCTGTTGGAAGGTGAACCTTCGCCCCCAGTCTGAGGTCCTGAGCGCTCTGGAGCAAGTTTTCATCAAGGATCTCTCTGTACTTTGCTCCATTCATCTTTCCCTTGATCCTGACTAGTCTCCCAGTCCCTGCCGCTGAAAAACATCCCCACAGCATGATGCTTCCACCACCATGCTTCGCCGTAGGGATGGTGCCAGGTTTCCTCCAGATGTGACGTTTGGCATTCAGGCCAAAAGTTCAATCTTGGTTTCATCAGACAAGAGAATCTTGTTTCTCATGGTCAGAGTCCTTTAGGTGCCTTTTGGCAAACTCCAAGTGGACTGTCATGTGCCTTTTACTGAGGAGTGGCTTACGTCTGGCCCAGATGGTTGTCCTTCTGGAAGGTTCACCCATCTCCACAGAAGACTCTGGAACTCTGTCAGAGAGATCATTGGGTTCTTGGTCACCTCCCTGACCAAGGCCCTTCTCCCCCGATTGCTCAGTTTGGCCAGGAGGCCACCTCTAGGAAGAGTCTTGGTGGTTCCAAACTACTTCCATTTAAGAATCATGGAGGCCACTGTGTTCTTGGGGACAGACATTTTTAGGTACCCTTCCACAGATCTGTGCCGTGACACAATCCTGTCTCGGAGCTCTACGGACATTTCCTTCAATTCCTTGGTTTTTGCTCTGACATGCACTATCAACTGTGGGACCTTTATATAGGCAGGTGGGTGCCTTTCCAAATCATGTCCAATCAATTGAATTTACCACAGGTGGACGCCAATCAAGTTGTAGAAACATCTCAAGGATGATCAATGAAAACAGAATGCACCTGAACTCAATTTCCTGTCTCAAAGAGCATTGCAAAGAGCCTGAATATTTCTGTTTTTATTTTTTTATAAATTTGCAAAAATGTCTAAAAACCCATTTTGTCTTTGTCATTATGGAAAATTGTGTGTAGATTGATGAGGGATTAAAAAAAATATATTTTAGAATAAGGCTGTAAGGTAAGAAAATGTGGAATAAGGGAAGGGGTCTGAATACTTTCCGAATGCACAGTATGTGTGTGTGACAGGTGTGCCTGTAAGTGTGTGTGTTAGTTACAGATGTGTTACCTTTTGGGGAAGTAGAGAGCGGCCACATCTGGCTCCAGCTCAGTGATGTCATCCAGGTAGATTCCATCAGAGCCCAGGTGGTGGCTCCTCTTGTCTGCAGGTACAGCGTCACACGTCACCATGGATACAATGATTAACAAGGCATTACTTTCATTCATTAAGTTGATATGAAACTAATGGCTGAGACATTCATATCTACAGACATGAGTGACAGTTTGAATAAAAATTCTGTCACCTAAACTGACATATATATTCTGTCTGTCCTCTCCTTCCAGGTAATGGTTCAGCTACTCAAACATGCCTCTCCATGAACACTGATTACAATAACATATAACATATGCCGTTTAGCAGACGCTTTTATCCAAAGCTACTTACAGTCATGTGTGCATACATTTTACGTATGAGTGGCCCGGGGAATCAAACCCACAAACCTGGCGTTGCAAGTTCCATGCTCTGGGAACTGAGCTCCATGCTCTACGAACTGAGCTCCAAGCTCTACCAACTGAGCTCCATGCTCTCCCAACTGAGCTCCATCCGCTACGAACTGAGCTCCATGCTCTACCACCTGAGCTTCAAGCTCTACCACCTGAGCTCCAAGCTCTACCACCTGAGCTCTACACTCTACCAACTGAGCTCCACACTCTACCAACTGAGCTGCATGCTCTACCAAGTGAGTCATACAGGACACCCTAACCCTGAATGTGACACTGAAATAAACCAGATCATTACAGTAACAGACTTGTGAGCTGCGTACCTTTCCTCTTAGATGGGGAGTCTGTGTGTCTGACCGTGTTGTCCCTATGGCACCCCTCATCCAGTTCTGACAGCATCCTGGAGGCCACCAGTCCCTCCACCTCTCTACAGGCTGCCCATACTTCCTCCATGTCTCCTCCAGGCCAAGACCTTGCCCCACACCCGGCCCCAGACCCAGCCCAAGACCCGGCCCCAGACCCAGCCTCAGACCCTGCCCCAGACCCTGCTCCAGACCCTGCTCCAGACCCGGCCCCAGACCCGGCCCCAGACCCTGCTCCAGACCCTGCTCCAGACCCTGCCCCAGACCCTGCTCCAGACCCGGCTCCAGACCCTCCTCCAGACCCTGCTCCAGACCCGGCCCCAGACCTTGCTCCAGACCCGGCCCCAGACCTTGCTCCAGACCCGGCCCCAGACCTTGCTCCAGACCCGGCCCCAGCTATATTGTCTTCGGGCTGTGGAACATACAGGGTGAGGGACGGGGGGGCGCTGTCTTTTTGGCTCTGGGACTGGATCGGATCAGAGGGGCCACCGTCTCCAGTGATGGTTCTGAAGTGTGTGCTGTCACACACAGGGATGGTGACAGGGGACATCATCAAAGAATCTTGCATCTGGAACGGAGGGAAGAAGGAGGGCTAGAAGAGGAGAGAGAGAGAGGGAAAGAGAGAGAAGAGAAAGAAGAGAGAGAGCAGGACAGAGCAAGGGAGGGGAGGTAGGGTGTAGATAGGAGAAGAGAGAGAGAGAGAGATGTGTGGTTAGAGTGAGTGCTAGTGTATTAGCGTGTCCTCAGCTGCTCTCATGGAAGATGATTAAAGAGATTAAAGTCTGAAAACATCAGTCCTGATTTCTGGATCAATGTGTGGACATAATGCCTCTCTTTTTGTGTCCTTTCTTTCCTGTTCTGTCTCTTTGAATCTGTCTCCCCTCCCTTCAACCTCCCCACTCTGTCCCTCCAAATTCACCCCCCCCCTCCCACTCTGTCCCTCCCCACCTCCCTCCCTCTCTCTGTACCTTGGCAGCTTGTGGTAGCTCTCCCCAGGCCCACATCATCTCAGGGTTGTCTTTGCTCTGATTGGTCAGCTCTGAGTCACTCTTTGGAGTGGAGGGGCTGGAGCCGCCTGGGCTGCTTGGTAACAAGTCACATAGAGGGATGTGATTGGTTGAGCCAGTACTACACTGATTCATGGACATCAACAATACAGTACAAAGTCTCTGCTGGTTCGCATGGTTTTATACTTTATAATGTAGTAAATAAATTGAATTCAATTTTATTAGATTTTTATCAACATGCGCCAAATACAACTGGTGTAGACTTTACAGTGAAATGCTGAATACAACAGGTGTAGACTTTACAGTGAAATGCTGAATACAACAGGTGTAGACTTTACAGTGAAATGCTGAATACAACAGGTGTAGACTTTACAGTGAAATGCTGAATACAACAGGTGTAGACTTTACAGTGAAATGCTGAATACAACAGGTGTAGACTTTACAGTGAAATGCTGAATACAACAGGTGTAGACTTTACAGTGAAATGCTGAATACAACATGTAGACCAGTAGACTTTACAGTGAAATGCTGAATACAACATGTAGACCAGTAGACTTTACAGTGAAATGCTGAATACAACATGTAGACCAGTAGACTTTACAGTGAAATGCTGAATACAACATGTAGACCAGTAGACTTTACAGTGAAATGCTGAATACAACATGTAGACCAGTAGACTTTACAGTGAAATGCTGAATACAACATGTAGACCAGTAGACTTTACAGTGAAATGCTGAATACAACATGTAGACCAGTAGACTTTACAGTGAAATGCTGAATACAACATGTAGACCAGTAGACTTTACAGTGAAATGCTGAATACAACATGTAGACCAGTAGACTTTACAGTGAAATGCTGAATACAACATGTAGACCAGTAGACTTTACAGTGAAATGCTGAATACAACATGTAGACCAGTAGACTTTACAGTGAAATGCTGAATACAACATGTAGACCAGTAGACTTTACAGTGAAATGCTGAATACAACATGTAGACCAGTAGACTTTACAGTGAAATGCTGAATACAACATGTAGACCAGTAGACTTTACAGTGAAATGCTGAATACAACATGTAGACCAGTAGACTTTACAGTGAAATGCTGAATACAACATGTAGACCAGTAGACTTTACAGTGAAATGCTGAATACAACATGTAGACCAGTAGACTTTACAGTGAAATGCTGAATACAACATGTAGACCAGTAGACTTTACAGTGAAATGCTGAATACAACATGTAGACCAGTAGACTTTACAGTGAAATGCTGAATACAACATGTAGACCAGTAGACTTTACAGTGAAATGCTGAATACAACATGTAGACCAGTAGACTTTACAGTGAAATGCTGAATACAACATGTAGACCAGTAGACTTTACAGTGAAATGCTGAATACAACATGTAGACCAGTAGACTTTACAGTGAAATGCTTCTGAACCTTTTCCAACGATGCAGAGTTAAACAAATAATAATACAAAATAAAATAGTTTAACTTACCTGATCGGAGAAGGGAAGAGAGAAGTCTGCTGTGGACAGGAGATGGACAGACCACCGCTAGGAGGGATAGACAGAGTATGTTCTATCAGAGGACTGGAGGGAGACAGAGATGGGGAGGGAGACAGAGATGGGGAGGGAGAGAGAGATGGGGAGGGAGAGAGAGATGGGGATGGGGAGGGAGAGGGAGATGGGGAGGGAGAGAGAGATGGGGGTAGGGAGGGAGAGAGAGATGGGGAGGGAGAGAGAGATGGGGGTAGGGAGGGAGAGAGAGATAGGGAGATGGGGAGGGAGAGAGAGATGGGGATGGAGAGAGAGATGGGGGTAGGGAGGGAGAGAGAGATGAGAGAGATGGGGAGGGAGAGAGAGATGGGGAGGGAGAGAGAGATGGGATGGAGAGAGAGATGGGGGTAGGGAGGGAGAGAGAGATGGGGAGGGAGAGAGAGATGGGGATGGGGAGGGAGAGAGAGATGGGGTAGGGAGGGAGAGAGAGATGGGGGTAGGGAGGGAGAGGGAGATGGGGATGGGGAGAGAGATGGGGGAGAGAGGGATGGGGGTAGGGAGGGAGAGAGAGAGATAGGGATGGGGGTAGGAAGGGAGAGAGAGATGGGGATGGGGAGGGAGAGAGATGGGGATGGGGAGGGAGATTGAGATGGGGAGGGAGAGAGAAATGGGGAGGGAGAGAGAGATGAGGGTAGGGAGGGAGAGGGAGATGGGGATGGGGAGAGAGAGAGAGATGGAGGGAGAGGGAGAGAGAGATGGGGATGGGGAGGGAGAGAGAGATGGGGATGGGGAGGGAGAGAGAGATGGGGTGGGGAGGGAGAGAGATGGGGATGGGGAGGGAGAGAGAGATGGGGAGGGAGGGAGAGATGGGGATGGGGAGGGAGATGGGGAGGGAGAGAGAGATGGGGGTAGGGAGGGAGAGAGAGATGGGGAGGGAGAGAGAGATGGGGGTAGGGAGGGAGAGAGAGATAGGGAGGGAGAGAGAGATGGGGATGGGGAGGGAGATGGGGAGGGAGAGAGAGATGGGGGTAGGGAGGAGAGAGAGATGAGAGATGGGGAGGGAGAGAGAGATGGGGGTAGGGAGGGAGAGAGAGATGAGAGATGGGGAGGGAGAGAGAGATGGGGATGGAGAGAGAGATGGGGGTAGGGAGGGAGAGAGAGATGAGAGAGATGGGGAGGGAGAGAGAGATGGGGAGGGAGAGAGAGATGGGATGGAGAGAGAGATGGGGGTAGGGAGGGAGAGAGAGATGGGGAGGGAGAGAGAGATGGGGATGGGGAGGGAGAGAGAGATGGGGTAGGGAGGGAGAGAGAGATGGGGGTAGGGAGGGAGAGGGAGATGGGGATGGGGATGGGGAGAGAGATGGGGGAGAGAGGGATGGGGGTAGGGAGGGAGAGAGAGAGATAGGGATGGGGGTAGGAAGGGAGAGAGAGATGGGGATGGGGAGGGAGAGAGATGGGGATGGGGAGGGAGATTGAGATGGGGAGGGAGAGAGAAATGGGGAGGGAGAGAGAGATGAGGGTAGGGAGGGAGAGGGAGATGGGGATGGGGAGAGAGAGAGAGATGGAGGGAGAGGGAGAGAGAGATGGGGATGGGGAGGGAGAGAGAGATGGGGATGGGGAGGGAGAGAGAGATGGGGTGGGGAGGGAGAGAGAGATGGGGATGGGGAGGGAGAGAGAGATGGGGAGGGAGGGAGAGAGAGATGGGGATGGGGAGGGAGATGGGGAGAGAGAGAGATGGGGGTAGGGAGGGAGAGAGAGATGAGAGATGGGGAGGGAGAGAGAGATGGGAGTAGGGAGGGAGAGAGAGATGGGGGTAGGGAGGGAGAGAGAGATGGGGGTAGGGAGGGAGAGGGAGATGGGGATGGGGAGAGAGATGGGGGAGAGAGGGATGGGGGTAGGGAGGGAGAGAAAGAGAGATGGGGATGGGGGAGAGAGGGATGGGGGTAGGAATGGAGAGAGAGATGGGGTGGGGAGGGAGAGAGAGATGAGATGGGGAGGGAGAGAGAGATGGGGATGGGGAGGGAGATGGGGAGGGAGAGAGAGATGGGGGTAGGGAGGGAGAGAGAGATGGGGGTAGGGAGGGAGAGAGAGATAGGGAGGGAGAGAGAGATGGGGATGGGGAGGGAGATGGGGAGGGAGAGAGAGATGGAGGTAGGGAGGGAGAGAGAGATGGGGATGGGGGAGAGAGGGATGGGGGTAGGAAGGGAGAGAGAGATGGGGTAGGGAGGGAGAGAGAGATGGGGGTTGGGAGGGAGAGAGAGATGGGATGGGGAGGGAGAGAGAGATGGGGATGGGGAGGGAGAGAGATGGGGATGGGGAGGGAGATCGAGATAGGGAGGGAGAGAGAAATGGGGAGGGAGAGAGAGATGAGGGTAGGGAGGGAGAGGGAGATGGGGATGGGGAGAGAGATGGAGGGAGAGGGAGAGAGAGATGGGGATGGGGAGGGAGAGTGAGATGGGGATGGGGAGGGAGAGAGAGATGGGGATGGGGAGGGAGAGAGGGATGGGGAGGGAGAGAGAGATGGGGAGGGAGAGAGAAATGAGGGTAGGGAGAGAGAGATGGGGATGAGGAGGGAGATAGAGATGGGGAGGGAGAGAGAAATGGGGAGGGAGAGAGAGATGAGGGTAGGGAGGGAGAAATGGGAATGGGGAGGGAGAGATGAGGATGGGGATGGGGAGGGAGAGAGAGATGGGGTAGGGAGGGAGAGGGAGATGGGGAGCGAGAGATGGGGTAGGGAGGGAGAGGGAGATGGGGAGAGAGAGATGGGGATGGAGAGAGAGATGGGGTAGGGAGGGAGAGAGAGATGGGGTAGGGAGGGAGAGAGAGATGGGGGTAGGGAGGGAGAGGGAGATGGGGATGGGGAGAGAGATGGGGGAGAGAGGGATGGGGGTAGGGAGGGAGAGAGATAGGGATGGGGGTAGGAAGGGAGAGAGAGATGGGGATGGGGAGGGAGAGAGATGGGGATGGGGAGGGAGATCGAGATGGGGATGGGGAGAGAGAGAGAGATGGAGGGAGAGGGAGAGAGAGATGGGGATGGGGAGGGAGAGTGAGATGGGGATGGGGAGGGAGAGAGAGATGGGGATGGGGAGGGAGAGAGGGATGGGGAGGGAGAGAGAGATGGGGAGGGAGAGAGAAATGAGGGTAGGGAGGGAGAGAGATGGGGATGAGGAGGGAGATAGAGATGGGGAGGGAGAGAGAAATGGGGAGGGAGAGAGAGATGAGGGTAGGGAGGGAGAAATGGGAATGGGGAGGGAGAGATGAGGATGGGGATGGGGAGGGAGAGAGAGATGGGGTAGGGAGGGAGAGGGAGATGGGGAGTGAGAGATGGGGTAGGGAGGGAGAGGGAGATGGAGATGGGGAGAGAGAGATGGGGAGGGAGAGAGAGATGGGGGTAGGGAGGGAGAGGGGGATGGGGAGGGAGAGAGAGATGGGGGTAGGGAGGGAGAGGGGGGATGGGGAGAGAGAGATGGGGAGAGAGATGAGGATGGGGAGGGAGTGATGGGGAGGGAGAGAGAGATGGGGAGAGAGAGGTGAGGATGGGGAGGGAGAGATGGGGATGGGGAGGGAGAGAGAGATGGGGAGGGAGAGAGAGATGGCGATGGAAAGGAGATGGCGGTAGGGAGGGAGAGAGAGATGGAGATGGGGAGGGAGATGGGGATGGGGGAGAGAGGGAGATAGATGGGGATGGAGAGGCAGATGGGGGTAGGGAGGGAGAGGGAGATGGGGATGGGGAGCGAGAGAGAGATGGGGAGGGAGATGGGGGTAGGGAGAGAGGGAGATGGGGATGGGGAGGGAGATGGGGATGGGGGAGAGAGATGGGGATGGGGAGGGAGATGGGGGTAGGGAGGGAGGCAGATGGGGGTGGGGAAGAGAGAGATGGGGATGGGGAAGAGAGAGATGGGGATGGGGAGGGAGAGATGGGGATGGGGAAGAGAGAGAGATGGGAATGGGGAAGAGAGAGATGGGGCTGGAGAAGAGAGAGATGGGGATGGGGAGGGAGAGATGGGGATGGGGAAGAGAGAGAGATGGGAATGGGGAGGGAGAGATGGGGATGGAGAAGAGAGAGAGATGGGGATGGGGAAGAGAGAGAGATGGGAATGGGGAGGGAGAGATGGGGATGGGGAAGAGAGAGATGGGGATAGGGAAGAGAGAGATGGGGATGGGGAGGGAGATGGGGGTAGGGAGGGAGGCAGATGGGGGTGGGGAAGAGAGAGATGGGGATGGGGAAGAGAGAGATGGGGATGGGGAAGGGAGAGATGGGGATGGGGAGGGAGAGATGGGGATGGGGAGGGAGAGATGGGGATGGGGAGGGAGAGATGGGGATGGGGAAGATAGAGATGGGGAGGGAGAGATGGGGATGGGGAAGAGAGAGAGATGGGAATGGGGAGGGAGAGATGGGGATGGAGAAGAGAGAGAGATGGGGATGGGGAAGAGAGAGAGATGGGAATGGGGAGGGAGAGATGGGGATGGGGAAGAGAGAGAGATGGGGATAGGGAAGAGAGAGATGGGGATAGGGAAGAGAGAGATGGGGATGGGGAAGAGAGAGATGGGGATGGGAAAGAGAGAGATGGGGATGGGGAAGAGAGAGAGATGGGGATGGGGAAGAGAGAGAGATGGGGATGGAGAAGAGAGAGAGATGGGGATGGGGAAGAGAGAGAGATGGGGATAGGGAAGAGAGAGATGGGGATGGGGAAGAGAGGGATGGGGAAGAGAGAGATGGGGATGGGGGAGAAAGAGATGGGGATGGGGGAGAGAGAGAGATGGGGATAGGGAAGAGAGAGATGGGGATAGGGAAGAGAGAGATGGGGATGGGGAAGAGAGAGATGGGGATGGGAAAGAGAGAGATGGGGATGGGGAAGAGAGAGAGATGGGGATGGGGAAGAGAGAGAGATGGGGATGGAGAAGAGAGAGAGATGGGGATGGGGAAGAGAGAGAGATGGGGATAGGGAAGAGAGAGATGGGGATGGGGAAGAGAGGGATGGGGAAGAGAGAGATGGGGATGGGGGAGAAAGAGATGGGGATGGGGGAGAGAGACATGGGGATGGGGAAGAGAGAGATGGGGATGGGGAAGAGAGAGATGGGGATAGGGAAGAGAGAGATGGGGATGGGGAAGAGAGAGATGGGGATGGGGAGGGAGAGATGGGGATGGGGAGGGAGAGATGGGGATGGGGAAGATAGAGATGGGGATGGGGAGGGAGAGATGGGGATGGGGAAGAGAGAGATATGGGAATGGGGAGGGAGAGATGGGGATGGAGAAGAGAGAGAGATGGGGATGGGGAAGAGAGAGAGATAGGAATGGGGAGGGAGAGATGGGGATGGGGAAGAGAGAGAGATGGGGATAGGGAAGAGAGAGATGGGGATAGGGAAGAGAGAGATGGGAATGGGGAAGAGAGAGATGGGGATGGGAAAGAGAGAGATGGGGATAGGGAAGAGAGAGATGGGGATGGGGAAGAGAGGGATGGGGAAGAGAGAGATGGGGATGGGGGAGAAAGAGATGGGGATGGGGGAGAGAGACATGGGGATGGGGAAGAGAGAGATGGAGATGGGGAAGAGAGAGATGGGGATGGGGAAGAGAGAGATGGGGATAGGGAAGAGAGAGATGGGGATGGGGGAGAGACAGATACAGAGAGAACCATACGCAGGTCTTTCATTCTACAAAGGCATCCGACAAGATCCTGCATGAGTACAACAACCAAACTGTTTATTATTCTGTTCAATCTTGTGGGTACATGTGTGTGTGTGCATGCATGTGTGTGGGTTGGGTCATGTGCATCTACCTCTGCGAGTGTGCCCAGTCTGCGTCAGGGTGTGTGTATGTTGTGTTCTGGGTGTAGGTGCTGCTCAACACACTGGCCTTAGGCCCATGCTCTTCATCAAACTCTGGAGTAGAGGCCCTGAGACAGAGAGAGACACAAATATATATAGAGAGAGACAAAGAGAGAGAGAGAGAGAGAGGGAGACAAAAAGAGAGAGAGAGAGGAGACAAAAAGAGAGAGAAAGACAAAGAGAGAGATATTAACAACAACAACACACACATCAGATGAATGAGAGAGAATAAGGAGGGTTCGACTGAGAGGCCCACGGTCATTACTCCACAGAGACAGAGAGCATTGTGGGAAAGATGAGTTACTGGAGCGTTTCCACACACACACACGCACGCACGCACGCACGCAGGGGGGGGGGGGGGATTCACCGGAGACCAAAAAAAGGTATCTTGCTGTTTCTTTTTCACACACACGCGTGCGTTGTACAGGAGTGTAAATAGTGTTGATGTAAAGACTATATGTACTGTAATCACCTGCTGGAGTTGTTATCGTGCTCTTGCTCCTCGTCAGTGCTCATATCGATGGTGAACATGTCCTCATCCTCTGAGTGCTCCCCACTCTCTTCCCGCCTACCACCTCCGCTCTCCCGCGCTTTCTTCCTCCTCTTCCTCCTCTTTTTCATCATCATCCCTCCTCCTCCTCCTCCTATGGTCTGCTGGGAGCTCAGGGTCTGGACCGAGAGGGAGGCGGGGTCAGAGAGGCGAGACATACCCTTCCCCAGCTGGGCTTCCATTAGCTCCACCCCATGGGACACAATAGGTGACGTTGCCAGGTAGGACGGAATCCCTTCCTTTTGGGGACAGAAAATAGAAAACAGGAAGTGAGGTCATGATGAAAGATGAATGACTTGTTAAGTAATCAGCCCTGGAAGTACATTTTGACCAAATATTATAAGATAGTAGAACATATTCAGCTCTTCTAATCTTCAAGGTACACCAGGTGAGTAGACTGACTGGCCAATCAGTAACATGAATCAGCCAATGAACTATCCGATTCTGATAAACAGTAGCACGTGAGTCCTCCAGGCCTGCAGTTGAATAGTCCTGACCTGCAGATACAAGATGGCACCGATGGAGATGGCAGCATCGCGACTAGCTCTTAAGCAACTCTGCAGTATTTTGTTTGTTTATGTACAATTATTTACGTTAATAGCTCATTACATACAGCCGGGAAGAACAATTGGATATTAGAGCAACTGTAATTCACCAGAACTTCCAGCATTACGACCAGGATTACGACTTCCCTGGAGCCGATGTCATGCAGGTGAAAGAGGACCCAAAAGCGACTTGGCGAAAACAGAGTCTTTAATCCAGTAAAGTAAATACAATCAAAAAAACACAACTTTCACTCGAAATGACGAGGACAAACTGGAGACTCGATCTTGAACAGCAGGTGAACAGCAGGTTGCCTCGGGAAGGCACTTGAACCAAACAGACTCAGACACCTGCTCACCACGCAGCATCTGAGGGAAACACGACACGACAGGGCGATACACAAACACAGCACGGTGAATTCTAGACAAGGAACCGACAGGGCAGAAACGAATAACAAGGAGAGAAATAGGGACTCTAATCAGGGAAAAGGATCGGGAACAGGTGTGGGAAGACTAAATGATTGATTAGGGGAATAGGAACAGCTGGGAGCAGGAACGGAACGATAGAGAGAAGAGAGAGCGGGAGAGTGAGAGAGGGAGGGGGAGAGAGAGGGATAGAAAGAGGGAAAGAACCTAATAAGACCAGCAGAGGGAAACGAATAGAAGGAGAAGAACAGGGACAAGGCATGATAATCAATGACAAAACATGACAGCCGATCCTTTGTTTGCTCTCCCCAGAACAATTGAACTAATTCCAGAGCCTGACCCAAAACAACGCAGGCGGAGGAGAGGTACTCAAGGCGGTCTTCTGGTCCGACTTAGGAAGCGTGTACACCACCCACCGCTCCTGAGTATTGTACTTGCTCATGTCCAATCCCTGGATAATAAAATGGATGAGCTCAAGGCGAGAGTTGCTTTTCAGAGAGACACCAGGGATTGTAACATACTCTGCTTCACGGAAACATGGCTCTCTCGAGATACACTGTCTGACTCTGTAAAGCCAGTTGGGTTTTCAGTACATCGCGCCGACAGGAACAAACATCTCTCCGGGAAGCAGAAGGGTGGAGGTATATGTTTTATGATCAACGACTTATGTTGTAACTGTGATAACATACAGGAACTCAAGTCCTTCTGTTCACCCGACCTAGAATATCTCACAATCAAATGCAGACCGTACTATCTTCCGAGATAATTTTCATCAATAATAGCCACAGCGGTCTATATTCCCCCCAAGCGGACACCACGACGGCCCTCAAAGAACTTCACTGGACTTTATACAAACTGGTAACCACATATCCTGAGGCTGCATTTATTGTAGCTGGGGATTTTACCAAACAAATTTGAGGAAAAGGCTCCCAAAAATGTACTCGCGCTGCTAAAACTCTCGAATGTTGCTATACTACTTTCCAGAATGCATATAAGGCCCTCCCCCGCCCTCCATTCAGCAAATCGGACCACTATTCCATCTTGCTCCTCCCCTAAAGGCAGAAACACAAACAGGAAGCACCCGTGATGAGGACTATTCAATGCTGGTCTGGCCAATCGGAATCTATGCTTCAAGATTGTTTTGATCACGCGGACTGGGATATGTTCAGAGTAGCTTCAGATAATAATATCAACACATATACTGATACGGTGAATGAGTTAATCAGGAAGTGTATAGGAGATGTTGTACCCACTGTGACTATTAAAACCTACCCCAACCAGAAACCATGCATAGATGGGAATATTCGCGCAAAACTGAAAGCGCGAACCACCGCATTTAACCAGGGCAAGAAGACTGGGAATATAGAATACCCTAGACCCACTTCAATTTGCTTACCGCCCCAATATATCCACAGACGATGCAATCACCACCACACTGCACCCTGCCCTGTCCCATCTGGACAAGAGGCATACCTATGTAAGAATGCTGTTCATTTACTATAGCTCAGCATTCAACAACATAGTACCCTCCAAGCTAATCATCAAGCTCAAGGCCCTGCGTCTGAACCCCGCCATGTGCTACTGGATCCTGGACTTCCTGACAATTCACCCCCAGGTGGTGAAGGTAGGAAACAACACCTCTTCGCTGATCCTCAAACAGGGGCCCCACAAGGGTGCGTGCTCAGCCCCCTCCTGTACTCCCTGTTCACCCATGACGGCGTAGCCAAGCACGCCTCCAACTCAATCATCAAGTTTTCAGACGAAACAACAGTAGTTGGCTTGATTACCAACAACGATGAGACAGGCTACAGGGAGGAGGTGAGGGCTCTGGGAGTGTGGTGCCAGGAAAATAACCTCTCACTCAACATCAACAAAACTAAGGAGATGATCGTGGACTTCAGGAAACAGCAGAGGGATCAGCAGTGGAGAAGGTGGAAAGCTTCAAGTTTGTCTGTGTACACATCACTGATGTTCTGGAATGGTCCACCCACACAGACAGGTGAAGAAGGCGCTGTCTTCAACCTCAGGAGGCTAAAGAAATTTGGCTTAACAACTAAAACCCTCACAAAATGTTACAGATGTACAATTGAGAGCATCCTGTCGGGCTGTATCACCGCCCGGTACGTTAACTGCTCCACCCACAAAGCTCACCAGAGGGTGGTGCGGTCTGCCCAACACATTACCGGGGGCAAACTTCCCGCCCTCCTGGACACCTACAGCACACAATGCCACAGGAAGGCCTAAATGATCATCAAGGACATCAATCACCCGAGCCACTGCATGTTCACCCCAATATCATCCAGAATGCGAGGTCAGTACAGGTGCATCAAAGCTGGGACCGAGAGACTGAAAAAGCTTCTATCTCAAGGTCATCAGACTGTTAAAGAGCCATCACTAGCACATCAGAGGTATATATAGACATAGACTAGGAATCACTGGCCACTTTTAGAAATGGATCACTAGCCACTGTAATTATGTTCCGTATCCAGCATTACTCATCTCATGTGTATATACTGTACTCTATACTATTCTACAGTGTCTTAGCCACTGTAATTGTGTGTAAATATAGCATCACTCATCTCATGTGTATATACTGTACTCTATACTATTCTACAGTGTCTTAGTCACTTTAATTGTGTGTAAATATAGCATCACTCATCTCATGTGTATATACTGTACTCTATACTATTCTACAGTGTCTTAGTCACTTTAATTGTGTGTAAATATAGCATCACTCATCTCATGTGTATATACTGTACTCTATACTATTCTACAGTGTCTTAGCCACTGTAATTGTGTGTAAATATAGCATCACTCATCTCATGTGTATATACTGTACTCTATACTATTCTACTGTATCTTAGTCACTTTAATTGTGTGTAAATATAGCATCACTCATCTCATGTGTATATACTGTACTCTATACTATTCTACAGTGTCTTAGTCACTTTAATTGTGTGTAAATATAGCATCACTCATCTCATGTGTATATACTGTACTCTATACTATTCTACAGTGTCTTAGTCACTTTAATTGTGTGTAAATATAGCATCACTCATCTCATGTGTATATACTGTACTCTATACTATTCCACTGTATCTTAGTCACTTTAATTGTGTGTAAATATAGCATCACTCATCTCATGTGTATATACTGTACTCTATACTATTCTACTGTATCTTAGTCACTGTAATTGTGTGTAAATATAGCATCACTCATCTCATGTGTATATACTGTACTCTATACTATTCTACTGTATCTTAGTCCAATGCTGCTCTGACATATGTGTATATTCTAAATCCTTTCATTACTTAGATGTACGTGTATTTGGGTATATGTTGTGATATTACTTGTTATATATTACTGCACTGTCAGAGCTAGAAGCACAAGCATTTCACTACACCCACAATAACATCTGTTAAATACGTGTATGAGACCAATAAAATGTGATTTGATTGGATGTGTAGTAAGATAGGCTGCAGCTGCAGCACCCTCCAATACTGTCTGAATAGGAGGTCTATCCCTGTGAGGGATCTAGGGGTTCAGGAACACACACAGATGGTAAACATTTCTCTGCTAAGGAAATACACTAGGAACACGTGTGTGTGTGTGTGTGTGTGTGTGTGTGTGTGTGTGTGTGTGTGTGTGTGTGTGTGTGTGTGTGTGTGTGTGTGTGTGTGTGTGTGTGTGTGTGTGTGTGTGTGTGCGTGTGCGTGCGTGCGTGTGTGTATAACAGAAAGGTTGTGCAGTGGAATGTAGAAAACTTACCCCTAATTATCTCCAGGGATTTTTTGGCTGACCCTCCATAAATAGGGTTGTTATTTTTGGCAACTAGGGTCAAGAGGAGGGTTTATCCCAGAGGAGAAACAACATCTGTACAGTACAACCAAAACACACACTGTAAACTGAAGAACTCACTGGACGTGGAAAATGATATGATCAGCCACTTCACCAAAAGTCAGGAACAGCTCAATAGTGATATTTAGAACCTGTTTCTGCATGAAATCCCTTCAATGGGACATTTTTTGAGGTGAGAGGAGGACAATTCCTTCAACCTCATTGGTTTTTCTCTGAGGGGAGTGGGACATTATATAGAGGGCGTGCCTTTAGGGCCAATCAATTTAATTTACCACAGGTGGAGAAACATCTCAATGATGATCAATGGAAACAGGATGCAGAGGAATTTCGAGGCAAAGGGTCTGAATATTTATGGGGTTTTTATAAATTTGCAAAAAGTTCTCAAAACTTGTTTTTGCTTCATCATTATGGGGTATTGTGTGTAGATTGATGAGAAATTAATTGTATTTAATCCATTTTAGAATAAGGCTGTAGTGTAACGAAATGAGGAAAACGGGAAGGGGTCTGAACACCTTCCGAATGCGGTCATCATTTAAAAACCTGAGGCAATGACTATCAAACTACACTACACACTGACACACACATGTATACACATGCAGTCAAATGCACATGCCCACAGAGAAGCTAATAGCAGACCAAATAAATGGCTGTATGGACAGACATATTAGCAGCCAGCGCTCTGGACACAAGATGTCAGGTCATTCATCTTAGCATCCTGGAACCTATATCATTATTATAATGTCATGCATATTCATGATGCCCAGTCCACATGGGTTTATAACACACTGTATTCTTTATCCAAATAAAATGGACCACTCAGAGGGGAGGAATCAGGGAGAGGGAAGGTACGTGTTTAGTGGTGTGTGGGGGTGTGGGGAGGGGAGTGGGTGTGTGGGAGAGGAGGGAGAGGTGTGTGGGTGTGTGAGGGGGGAGTGTGTGTGTGGTGTGCGTGCGTGTGTGTATGGTGCAGTGGAATGTAGAAAAGGGATTTTTTTGTCCATAAATAGGGTTGTTATTTTTGGGGGTCAAGAGGAGGGTTTATCCCAGAGGAGAAACAACATCTGTACAGTACAACCAAAACACACACTGTAAACTGGAGAACTCACTGGAGGGAGGATATGGGAGGGAGGGGAGCTCAGGAAAGGAGAGGGGAGGAGAGGAGGGAGAAAAACCCTCGGGGAGGGAGGGAGGGAGGGGAGAGGGTGAGAGGAGGGGGGAGGGAGGAGGGGAGGGGGAGGGGAGAGAGGGGGGAGGGAGGGAGGGAGGGGAGAGGGGAGGGAGGGAGGGAGGGGAGGGAGGAGGGGAGGAGAGGGGAGGGAGAGGAGGGAGGGAGGGAGGGGGAGGGGGAGGAGAGAGAGGGGAGGGAGGAGGGAGGAGAGGGAGGGAGGGGGGGGAGGGAGAGGAGAGAGGGAGGGGAGGGGAGGGAGGGAGGGGAGGGGAGGGAGTGTAGGGAAGGGAGGGGAGGGGGGGAGATGGGAGGGGAGAGGGGGAGGGGAGGGGAGGGAGAGGAGGGGAGAGAAGGGAGGGGAGGGAAGGGGAGAGGAGGGGAGGGGAGGGGGAGAGAGGGAGGGGAGGGGAGAGGAGAGAGGGGAGAGGAGGGGAGAGGAGAGGAGGGAGGGGAGAGGGGGGAGTAAGGAAAGGAGATATGAGAGGAAAGGGGCGGTTGTAGCAGGGAGGAGAGAAGAGGACAGCTGAGAGGAGAGGATGTAGCAGGAAAGTGGGGTGGAGGGAGGAATGGGAGTCCGACAGTCACGACAGCCCAGTTAAACAAAACCCCAGATTATAACAGCTCTGGTTTAATCCCTTACTGGAGAAAAGACCAAGCATCATCCCTCTATCCCTTTATCATCATTCTTCTCCTTCTACCTCACCATTATTCATTCTCTCCTCTCCCATCTTTTCCTCTCCTCTCCTCTCCTCTCCTCTCTCTCCTCTCCTCTCCTCTCCTCTCCTCTCCTCTCCTCTCCTCTCTTCTTTTCTCTTCTCCTCTCCTGTGTGATGTTATTACTAAGGCCTGAGCGCTCGGTGGAGCAGTTCATCTGAGAGCTCAGAGAGCCACATACTAGATGATTAATAGAGTGACAATAAGAGTGAGGTAGTTAATTTATAAAAACACAATCTGTAAACTTTACTTCAAACAGAACTGTTCAATTTGGCATTTCCCCTTACTAAAGGTTATGAATTGAGTTTACATTTGCTGATCCTAGTAAATGTCATTATCGTAGGATTATAGGATTATAGAATCTATGAGATCTATTACAGGATTCTTTCTCGCCTACTGTCGCCTGAGATGGTGTCTCAAAGTTCACACTTGCACACTATTTAGTATGCATGGCTTAGGTGTATGCATGGCGGGTGTATCACTTCAAACTAAGTAGTGTGAGATCACATCACTGGGATTGAGTTCCTATCTTAAACCTTTTGGCCATGACCCCTGATTGTGTGTGTGTGTGTGTGGCCTTGTCTGGACATGGAGTCCATTCTCTTCCCATCCTGTCCAGGATCCGGTTACAGCATGTGTCCTCATTGTTTGTTTCCAGGGAACACTGCTCACATTACTGAACATGCAACAAGTCAGTTCACTAGGCTACAGTCAGTTCACTAGGCTACAGTCAGTTCACTAGGCTACAGTTAGTTCACTAGGCTACAGTCAGTTCACTAGGCTACAGTCAGTTCACTAGGCTACAGTCAGTTCACTAGGCTACAGTCAGTTCACTAGGCTACAGTCAGTTCACTAGGCTACAGTTAGTTCACTAGGCTACAGTCAGTTCACTAGGCTACAGTCAGTTCACTAGGCTACAGTCAGTTCACTAGGCTACAGTCAGTTCACTAGGCTACAGTCAGTTCACTAGGCTACAGTCAGTTCACTAGGCTACAGTCAGTTCACTAGGCTACGGTTAGTTCACTAGGCTACAGTCAGTTCACTAGGCTACAGTCAGTTCACTAGGCTACAGTCAGTTCACTAGGCTACAGTCTTAGAAAGAAGTTTAGATTTATCCTTAAAAGGTATCTTTGGCTGTCTCCATAGGAGAACCATTTGAAAAAACATTTTTGGTTCGAGGTAGACCCCTTTTCAGTTCCATGTAGAACCCTTTACACAGAGGGTTCTACCTGGAACCAAAAAAAGTTCTACCTGGAACCAAAAAGGGTTCTACCTGGGCCCAAAAAGGGTTTCTCTCTCTCTCTCTCTCTCTCTCTCTCTCTCTCTCTCTCTCTCTCTCTCTCTCTCTCTCTCTCTCTCTCTCTCTCTCTCTCTCTCTCTCTCTCTCTCTCTTAAATTCCATAAAATGTCAATTCAATTCAAAGGGCTTTACTGGCATTAGAATTTTTTTTATGTTTTATTTTCACCTTTATTTAACCAGGTAGGCTAGTTGAGAACAAGTTCTCATTTGCAACTGCGACCTGGCCAAGATAAAGCATAGCAGTGTGAACAGACAACACAGAGTTACACATGGAGTAAACAATAAACAAGTCAATAACACAGTAGAAAAAAAGGAAAAAAAGATAGTCTATATACAATGTGTGCAAAAGGCATGAGGAGGAGGTAGGCGAACAATTACCATTTAGCAGATTAACACTGGAGTGATAAATGATCAGATGGTCATGTACAGGTAGAGATATTGGTGTGCAAAAGAGCAGAAAAGTAAATAAATAAAAACAGTATGGGGATGAGGTAGGTAAAAATGGGTGGGCTATTTACCTATAGACTATGTACAGCTGCAGCGATCGGTTAGCTGCTCAGATAGAGGGAGATAAAAGTCTCCAACTTCAGCGATTTTTGCAATTTGTTCCAGTCACAGGCAGCAGAGAACTGGAACGAAAGGCGGCCAAATGAGGTGTTGGCTTTAGGGATGATCAGTGAGACGGATGGGTGTTGCCATCGTGACCAGTGAGTGAACTGAGATAAGGCGGAGCTTTACCTAGCATAGACTTATAGATGACCTGGAGCCAGTGGGTCTGGCGACGAATATGTAGCGAGGGCCAGCCGACGAGAGCATACAAGTCGCAGTGGTGGGTAGTATAACGTGCTTTAGTGACAAAACAGATGGCACTGTGATAAACTGCATCCAGTTTGCTGAGTAGAGTGTTGGAAGCTATTTTGTAGATGACATCGCCGAAGTCGAGGATCGGTAGGATAGTCAGTTTTACTAGGGTAAGTTTGGCGGCGTGAGTGAAGGAGGCTTTGTTGCGGAATAGAAAGCCGACTCTTGATTTGATTTTCGATTGGAGATGTTTGATATGAGTCTGGAAGGAGAGTTTACAGTCTAGCCAGACACCTAGGTACTTATAGATGTCCACATATTCAAGGTTGGAACCATCCAGGGTGGTGATGCTGGTCAGGCGTGTGGGTGCAGGCAGCGAACGGTTGAAAAGCATGCATTTGGTTTTAATAGCGTTTAAGAGCAGTTGGAGGCCACGGAAGGAGTGTTGTATGGCATTGAAGCTCGTTTGGAGGTTAGATAGCACAGTGTCCAAGGACGGGCCGGAAGTATATAGAATGGTGTCGTCTGCGTAGAGGTGGATCAGGGAATCGCCCGCAGCAAGAGCAACATCATTGATATATACAGAAAAAATAGTCGGCCCGAGGATTGAACCCTGTGGCACCCCCATAGAGACTGCCAGAGGACCGGACAGCATGCCCTCCGATTTGACACACTGAACTCTGTCTGCAAAGTAATTGGTCAACCAGGCAAGGCAGTCATCCGAAAAACCGAGGCCACTGAGTCTGCCGATAAGAATGTGGTGATTGACTGAGTCGAAAGCATTGGCAAGGTCGATGAAGACGGCTGCACAGTACTGTCTTTCATCGATGGCGGTTATGATATCGTTTAGTACCTTGAGCGTGGCTGAGGTGCACCCGTGACCGGCTCGGAAACCAGATTGCATAGCGGAGAAGGTACGGTGGGATTTGAGATGGTCAGTGACCTGTTTGATGACTTGGCTTTCGAAGACCTTAGATAGGCAGGGCAGGATGGATATAGGTCTGTAACAGTTTGGGTCCAGGGTGTCTCCCCCTTTGAAGAGGGGGATGACTGCGGCAGCTTTCCAATCCTTGGGGATCTCTGATAGGGGTTGCGACAATGGCCGTGGATAGTTTCAGAAATAGAGGGTCCAGATTGTCAAGCCCAGCTGATTTGTACGGGTCCAGGTTTTGCAGCTCTTTCAGAACATCTGCTATCTGGATTTGGGTAAAGGAGAACCTGGAGAGGCTTGGGCGAGTAGCTGCAGGGGGGCGGAGCTGTTGGCCGAGGTTGGAGTAGCCAGGCGGAAGGCATGGCCAGCCGTTGAGAAATGCTTGTTGAAGTTTTCGATAATCATGGATTTATCGGTGGTGACCGTGTTACCTAGCCTCAGTGCAGTGGGCAGCTGGGAGAAGGTGCTCTTGTTCTCTATGGACTTCACAGTGTCCCAGAACTTTTTGGAGTTGGAGCTACAGGATGCAAACTTCTGCCTGAAGAGGCTGGCCTTAGCTTTCCTGACTGACTGCGTGTATTGGTTCCTGACTTCCCTGAACAGTTGCATATCGCGGGGACTATTCGATGCAATTGCAGTCTGCCACAGGATGTTTTTGTGCTGGTCGAGGGCAGTCAGGTCTGGAGTGAACCAAGGGCTATATCTGTTCTTGGTTCTGCATTTTTTGAACGGAGCATGTTTATATAAAATGGTGAGGAAGTTACTTTTAAAGAATGACCAGGCATCCTCAACTGACGGGATGAGGTCAATGTCCTTCCAGGATACCCGGGCCAGGTCGATTAGAAAGGCCTGCTCACAGAAGTGTTTTAGGGAGCGTTTGACAGTGATGAGGGGTGGTCGTTTGACTGCGGCTCTGTAGCGGATACAGGCAATGAGGCAGTGATCGCTGAGATCCTGGTTGAAGACAGCGGAGGTGTATTTGGAGGGCCAGTTGGTCAGGATGACGTCTATGAGGGTGCCCTTGTTTACAGATTTAGGGTTGTACCTGGTGGGTTCCTTGATGATTTGTGTGAGATTGAGGGCATCTAGCTTAGATTGTAGGACTGCCGGGGTGTTAAACATATCCCAGTTTAGGTCACCTAACAGAACAAACTCTGAAGCTAGATGGGGGGCGATCCATTCACAAATGGTGTCCAGGGCACAGCTGGGTGCTGAGGGGGGTCGGTAGCAGGCGGCAACAGTGAGAGACTTATTTCTGGAGAGAGTAATTTTCAAAATGAGTAGTTCGAAGTGTTTGGGTATGGACCTGGAAAGTATGACATTACTTTGCAGGCTATCTCTGCAGTAGACTGCAACTCCTCCCCCTTTGGCAGTTCTATCTTGACGGAAGATGTTATAGTTGGGTATGGAAATCTCAGAATTTTTGGTGGCCTTCCTGAGCCAGGATTCAGACACAGCAAGGACATCAAGGTTAGCAGAGTGTGCTAAAGCAGTGAGTAAAACAAACTTAGGGAGGAGACTTCTGATGTTGACATGCATGAAACCATATTTTCTCTCTCTCTATTCTCTCTCTTCATTCACTCTCTGTTCTCTCTCTCTCTGTTCACTCTCTTTGTTCCGGGGGCCATGGTTCAGTGTGTGTGTGTGTGTGTTGGTGTGTGCATGCGTTTGTAGTTGTGTGTGTACATACCAGTGTGTTCTCTGTCTCCTTGACGAAAAAGGCCTCTCCGTTCTCCCCCAGCTTCATTTGTAGACTCACAGGCTCTCCATTGATCTCTATGTCCACCTGAGACACAGATGACACCAACCATCACTATGCCTTTCAATCTCACTCCATCCCTCTCTCTTTCCTCTGCTCTACCCTCCATCCCTCTCTCTTTCCTCTGCTCTACCCTCCATGTCTCTCTCTTTCCTCTGCTCTACCCTCCATCTCTATCTCTCTTTCCTCTGCTCTACCCTCCATGTCTCTCTTTCCTCTGCTCTACCCTCCATCTCTCTCTCTTTCCTCTGCTCTACCCTCCATGTCTCTCTCTTTCCTCTGCTCTACCCTCCATCCCTCTCTCTTTCCTCTGCTCTACCCTCCATCTCTCTCCTCAGCTCTTCCATCCCTCTCCCTCTGCTCTACCCTCCATCCCTCTCTCTTTCCTCTGCTCTACCCTCCATGTCTCTCTCTTTCCTCTGCTCTACCCTCCATCCCTCTCTCTTTCCTCTGCTCTACCCTCCATCCCTCTCCATCCCTTCTCCTCTGCTCTACCCTCCATCCCTCTCTCTTTCCTCTGCTCTACCCTCCATGTCTGTCTCTTTCCTCTGCTCTACCCTCCATCCCTCTCTCTTTCCTCTGCTCTACCCTCCATGTCTCTCTCTTTCCTCTGCTCTACCCTCCACCCCTCTCTCTTTCCTCTGCTCTACCCTCCATCTCTATCTCTCTTTCCTCTGCTCTACCCTCCATGTCTCTCTCTTTCCTCTGCTCTACCCTCCATCCCTCTCTCTTTCCTCTGCTCTACCCTCCATCCCTCTCTCTTTCCTCTGCTCTACCCTCCATCCCTCTCTCTTTCCTCTGCTCTACCCTCCATCTCTATCTCTCTTTCCTCTGCTCTACCCTCCATGTCTCTCTCTTTCCTCTGCTCTACCCTCCATGTCTCTCTCTTTCCTCTGCTCTACCCTCCATCTCTATCTCTCTGTCCTCTGTTCTACCCTCTCTCTCTTTCTATTCGTACTAACCTATCTCCATCTCCATCCCTCCAATCTACCATCATCTCTGTCTCTCCCATCTACCCCTCCTTCTCTATTTTTTTATTTTCATTTTTCTCTCTTCTATCTACAATAAATATTTCTTTCAGCAACTCTCATTGTCCATTTTGTCCGTGTCAGCTCAGGTCAAGGACAGCTACAGGTATACGTTGTAGAAAAATGAATGATTAATCTCTCTCCCTTCATCCCCTTTTCTCCCTCTCTCTTTCTGTGTGGTAATTTCTGTAAGCACCCTCTTCTACCCAATGTCCTCTGCCCCAGTGCTCCTTAACCCAGACCCCCCCCACCGCACACAGCCTCCCTGTGTCCTCTCACCACTTTCTCACGGGAGCGTAGCACACCCATCTTGCCGAAGCGAACGTGGAAGGGCGAGCACTGCAGGGTGCCGTCAGGCTGACGCACCACGATGACATCGATGCAGCCCGACAGGGTGGCCGGGTTAAGGCCCCGGTACAGCTCCTTCACCTGCACAAACACCTGGCCTGCCAACTGGCCCACGTAGTTCATGGTCTCAGACTGAGGGGGTTAGAGGGTGGAGGGGAGAGGGATGAGGGGAGGGTGGAGGGGAGAGGGATGGGGTGAGGGTGGAGGGGAGAGGGATGAGGGGAGGGTGGCGGGGAGAGGGATGGGGTGAGGCGAGGGGGAAAGGGAGGGATGAGGGGAGAGGGATAGGAGGGAGAGAGAGATAAAGAGAGTGAGAAAGACACTAAATATTTAATTTCCCAAACGCTTGCGAGGCAATTTGATGATGACTCTTGATGATCCTGTGGAGTGATGAGGGCGTGGTCATATCAATAGAATCTAGATGACATTACGACACACCAGAGTGATGTTATTGCCTGGATGGATCAGCCGGGACATCTCTCTGACTCTAACTGTGAATAACATTCCCCTCTGAATGCCTGTCCTCAATCCCCGCACATCACATCACCCCGCACATCGCCTCCAAAGCCCCACTGCCCTGTGCAGCAGAAACAGAGGAATAGGGCTGGAATTGCATAATACGGTGCAATAAACACACGGACATTCTCAGTCAAACACAATACTCTCTGTATATCACACACACATATATACACACACACACACACACACACACACACACACACACACACACACACACACACACACACACACACACACACACACACACACACACACACACACACACACACACACACACACACACACACACACACACACACACACACACACACACACACACACACATATACACACACACAGACCCACATATATACACACAGACACATGCACGAACACGCTTGGTGCCCAGTGCCCTCTGCTGCGCTGGCATCTGAATGGGGATGAATCTGCATGCCAGTCTCTCTGTCACAGAGAAGGCAGCACCACTAACACCTTCTGTTCACCTGATTTAGAATTCCTCACAATCAAATGTCGACCACATTATCTACCAAGAGAATTCTCTTCGATTATAATCACAGCCGTATATATCCACCCCCCAAGCAGACACATCGATGGCTCTGAACGAACTTTATTTGACTCTTTGCAAACTGGAATCCATTTATCCGGAGGCTGCATTCATTGTAGCTGGGGATTTTAACAAGGCTAATCTGAAAACAAGACTCCCTAAATTTGATCAGCATATTGATTGCGCAACCAGGGGTGGAAAAACCTTGGATCATTGTTACTCTAACTTCCGCGATGCATATAAGGCCCTGCCCCGCCCTCCTTTCGGAAAAGCTGACCACGACTCCATTTTGTTGATCCCTGCCTACAGACAGAAACTAAAACAAGAGGCTCCCACGCTGAGGTCTGTCCAACGCTGGTCCGACCAAGCTGACTCCACACTCCAAGACTGCTTCCATCACGTGGACTGGGATATGTTTCGTATTGCGTCAGATAACAACATTGACGAATACGCTGATTCGGTGTGCGAGTTCATTAGAACGTGCGTTGAAGATGTCGTTCCCATAGCAACGATTAAAACATTCCCTAACCAGAAACCGTGGATTGATGGCAGCATTCGCGTGAAACTGAAAGCGCGAACCACTGCTTTTAATCAGGGCAAGGTGACTGGTAACATGACCGAATACAAACAGTGAAGCTATTCCCTCCGCAAGGCTATCAAACAAGCTAAGCGTCAGTACAGAGACAAAGTAGAATCTCAATTTAACGGCTCAGACACAAGAGGCATGTGGCAGGGTCTACAGTCAATCACGGACTACAAGAAGAAAACCAGCCCAGTCACGGACCAGGATGTCTTGCTCCCAGGCAGACTAAATAACTTTTTTGCCCGCTTTGAGGACAATACAGTGCCACTGACACGGCCTGCAACGAAAACATGCGGACTCTCCTTCACTGCAGCCGAGGTGAGTAAGACATTTAAACGTGTTAACCCTCGCAAGGCTGCAGGCCCAGACGGCATCCCCAGCCGCGCCCTCAGAGCATGCGCAGACCAGCTGGCCGGTGTGTTTGCGGACATATTCAATCAATCCCTATACCAGTCTGCTGTTCCCACATGCTTCAAGAGGGCCACCATTGTTCCTGTTCCCAAGAAAGCTAAGGTAACTGAGCTAAACGACTATCGTTGTGTCGTCCGCAAACTTGATGATTGAGTTGGAGGCGTGCGTGGCCACGCAGTCGTGGGTGAACAGGGAGTACAGTAGAGGGCTCAGAACGCACCCTTGTGGGGCCCCTGTGTTGAGGATCAGCGGGGTGGAGATGTTGTTGCCTACCCTCACCACCTGGGGGCGGCCCGTCAGGAAGTCTAGTACCCAGTTGCACATGGCGGGGTCATTTCCGTCATCATGAAGTGCTTTGAGAGACTAGTCAAGGACCATATCACCTCCACCCTACCTGACACCCTAGACCCACTCCAATTTGCTTACCACCCAAATAGGTCCACAGACGATGCAATCTCAACCACACTGCACACTGCCCTAACCCATCTGGACAAGAGGAATACCTATGTGAGAATGCTGTTCATCGACGACAGCTCGGCATTCAACACCATAGTACCCTCCAAGCTCGTCATCAAGCTCGAGACCCTGGGTCTCGACCCCGCCATGTGCAACTGGGTACTGGACTTCCTGACGGGCCGCCCCCAGGTGGTGAGGGAAGGCAACAACATCTCCACCCCGCTGATCCTCAACACTGGGGCCCCACAAGGGTGCGTTCTGAGCCCTCTCCTGTACTCCCTGTTCACCCACGACTGCGTGGCCACGCACGCCTCCAACTCAATCATTAAGTTTGCGGATGACACAACAGTGGTAGGCTTGATTACCAACAACGACGAGACGGCCTACAGGGAGGAGGTGAGGGCCCTCGGAGTGTGGTGTCAGGAAAATAACCTCACACTCAGCGTCAACAAAACTAAGGAGATGATTGTGGACTTCAGGAAACAGCCGAGGGAACACCCCCCTATCCACATCGATGGAACAGTAGTGGAGAGGGTAGCAAGTTTTAAGTTCCTCGGCATACACATCACAGACAAACTGAATTGGTCCACTCACACAGACAGCATCGTGAAGAAGGCGCAGCAGCGCCTCTTCAACCTCAGGAGGCTGAAGAAATTTGGCTTGTCACCAAAAGCACTCACAAACTTCTACAGATACACAATCGAGAGCATCCTGGCGGGCTGTATCACCGCCTGGTACGGCAACTGCTCCGCCCACAACCGTAAGGCTCTCCAGAGGGTAGTGAGGTCTGCACAACGCATCACCGGGGGCAAACTACCTGCCCTCCAGGACACCTACACCACCCGATGTTACAGGAAGGCCATAAAGATCATCAAGGACAACAACCACCCGAGCCACTGCCTGTTCACCCCGCTATCATCCAGAAGGCGAGGTCAGTACAGGTGCATCAAAGCTGGGACCGAGAGACTGAAAAACAGCTTCTATCTCAAGGCCATCAGACTGTTAAACAGCCACCACTAACATTGAGTGGCTGCTGCCAACACACTGACACTGACTCAACTACAGCCACTTTAATAATGGAAATTGATGGGAAATGATGTAAAATATATCACTAGCCACTTTAAACAATGCTACCTTATATAATGTTACATACCCTACATTATTCATCTCATATGCATACGTACAGTGCCTTGCGAAAGTATTCGGCCCCCTTGAACTTTGCGACCTTTTGCCACATTTCAGGCATCAAACATAAAGATATAAAACTGTATTTTTTGTGAAGAACCAACAACAAGTGTGGATATTTCATACTTTTTTAACAAATCAAAAACTGAAAAAATGGGCGTGCAAAATTATTCAGCCCCTTTACTTTCAGTGCAGCAAACTCTCTCCAGAAGTTCAGTGAGGATCTCTGAATGATCCAATGTTGACCTAAATGACTAATGATGATAAATACAATCCACCTGTGTGTAATCAAGTCTCCGTATAAATGCACCTGCACTGTGATAGTCTCAGAGGTCCGTTAAAAGCGCAGAGAGCATCATGACGAACAAGGAACACACCAGGTAGGTCCGAGATACTGCTGTGAAGAAGTTTAAAGCCGAATTTGGATACAAAAAGATTTCCCAAGCTTTAAACATCCCAAGGAGCACTGTGCAAGCGATAATATTGAAATGGAAGGAGTATCAGACCACTGCAAATCTACCAAGACCTGGCCGTCCCTCTAAACTTTCAGCTCATACAAGGAGAAGACTGATCAGAGATGCAGCCAAGAGGACCATGATCACTCTGGATGAACTGCAGAGATCTACAGCTGAGGTGGGAGACTCTGTCCATAGGACAACAATCAGTCATATATTGCACAAATCTGGCCTTTATGGAAGAGTGGCAAGAAGAAAGCCATTTCTTAAATATATCCATAAAACGTGTTGTTTAAAGTTTGCCACAAGCCACCTGGGAGACACACCAAACATGTGGAAGAATGCGCTCTGGTCAGATGAAACCAAAATTGAACGTTTTGGCAATAATGCAAAACGTTATGTTTGGCGTAAAAGCAACACTGCTCATCACCCTGAACACACCATCCCCACTGTCAAACATGGTGGTGGCAGCATCATGGTTTGGGCCTGCTTTTCTTCAGCAGGGACAGGGAAGATGGTTAAAATTGATGGGAAGATGGATGGAGCCAAATACAGGACCATTCTGGAAGAAAATCTGATGGAGTCTGCAAAAGACCTGAGACTGGGATTTGTCTTCCAACAAGACAATGATACAAAACATAAAGCAAAATCTATAATGGAATGGTTCAAAAATAAACATATCCAGGTGTTAGAATGGCCAAGTCAAAGTCCAGACCTGAATCCAATCGAGAATCTGTGGAAAGAACTGAAAACTGCTGTTCACAAATGCTCTCCATCCAACCTCACTGAGCTCAAGCTGTTTTGCAAGGAGGAATGGGAAAAAATGTCAGTCTCTCGATGTGCAAAACTGATAGGGACATACCCTAAGCGACTTACAGCTGTAATCGCAGCAAAAGGTGGCCCTACAAAGTATTAACTTAAGGCGGCTGAATAATTTTGCACGACAATTTTTCAGTTTTTGATTTGTTAAAAAAGTTTGAAATATCCAATAAATGTCCAATAAATGTTGTCAACCACTTCATGATTGTGTCCCACTTGTTGTTGATTCTTCACAAAAAAATACAGTTTTATATCTTTATGTTTGAAGCCTGAAATGTGGCAAAAGGTCGCAAAGTTCAAGGGGGCCGAATACTTTCGCAAGGCACTGTATATACTGTACTCTATATCATCTACTGCATCCTTATGTAATACATGTATCACTAGCCACTTTAACTATGCCACTTTGTTTACATACTCATCTCATATGTATATACTGTACTCGATACCATCTACTGTATCTTGCCTATGCTGCTCTGTACCATCACTCATTCATATATCTTTATGTACATATTCTTTATCCCCTTACACTGTGTATAAGACAGTAGTTTTGGAATTGTTAGTTAGATTACTTGTTGGTTATTACTGCATTGTCAGAACTAGAAGCACAAGCATTTCGCTACACTCGCATTAACATCTGCTAACCATGTGTATGTGACAAATACAATTGGATTTGATTTGATTTGACTAGAACCAACAGGGCCCAGGGGAGGGAGAGGAATCCATTTCACTGGAAGGCCAATGTGAACAAAGTTAGGATTCAGACCTAACTATTTACTAACAGTCCAAAAGACAGACAAAATGTGCACTATCCTGTATTGTATGTCTTAACCACACCTACCATTATCTGGGTAAAATCTCCCATTGACTATGTTTGGGTAAAATCTCCCATTGACTATGTTTGGGTAAAATCTCCCATTGACTATGTTTGGGTAAAATCTCCCATTGACTATGTTTGGGTAAAATCTCCCATTGACTATGCATGATTTACGTGAACGTCAGCAGTTTTCAAGATAGGATTTGTCCCTAACAATGAAAAACAGTGAGAGGGAGAAGAAGGCTTGCTTTGTTGGCTGTCACTCTCCTCTTGATATCCCCCTGTTTCTGCTGAGTCAGACACACACACACACACACACACACACACACACACACACACACACACACACACACACACACACACACACACACACACACACACACACACACACACACACACACACACACACACACACACACACACACACACACACACACACACACACACACACACACACACGCATGCCTAGAGGACAGATGGCTTACTAGGCTGCTGACAGAATGTCAGTTCTCCTGACTCATGATGGTTATTTCTTAACCCCCATCAGTTACCAGGTTCAGGGAGGGCTATCTACTGAAATGTACTGACATATTCTCCCACTGAGAGACAGACCTCCTGATCCTCTTCTCCATGTCTGGACACCTGATACTACTGTATATTAGCGCTGGGCGATATGACGATATATATCGTGTGCCGATAGAGAGACGTTTATCGTTTCATATTATGCTCTATCGTTTATTTTGTTGTGCAGCAAATCGTACTCTTTCTCTTTCCGGCAATTGAACGACGCATTCTTGCACATGTGCCGTGTGGAAGAGTGAACGTGACACAGAGCACGGAGACCGTACCTAAAAGAGGGGCAACTTCGGTCGCATGGATGTGGTTTGGGTATGAACAGTCTGACACGGACCAGAAAACCGCCCTCTGCAACATATCCAGCAGGCCGGTCCTGACAACAGGCTCAAACACCACTAACCTCTATTACCACCTACGCAGGAGTCATGTGGAACAGGCCGGTCCCGACAACAGGCTCAAACACCACTAACCTCTATTACCACCTACGCAGGAGTCATGTGGAACAGGCCGGTCCCGACAACAGGCTCAAACACCACTAACCTCTATTACCACCTACGCAGGAGTCATGTGGAACAGGCCGGAGAGAGTCTATGGATGAGACCCAAAGAAGTACAGTTGAGGGCTCAAAACAAACCCTCGACTCAGACGTTGCAGGGGGCTTTTGCCCTCGGCACAGCATATGGTAAAGAACCAGGAAGATGGAAGGAGAACAGCCACCGTTACAACTTACATCTGCAAAGACATGGCCCCAATTTACACGGTCCAGAAATGGGGGTTTCGTGAGTTGGTGCCAACACCTGACCCAAGGTACCAAATCCAAATTGATATGTGACACGTATTAATTCCAAAATAACATGCAGAACAGGCAAGCTCCACATGCCAGCAGCGTAGCCTAGTGGTTAGAGCATTGGACTAGTAACCGGAAGGTTGGAAGTTCAAACCGCCGAGCTGACAAGGTACAAATCTGTCGTACTGCCCCTGAACAGGCAGTTAACCCACTGTTCCTAGTCTGTCATTGAAATCAATAATTTGTTCTAAACTGACTTGCCTGGTTAAATAAAGGTTTAAAAATATATACTGTATATATATTTTGGCCTATTTTTATTTTGTTTGCAACTATAGTTGAAGTATTTTCTATTTACCTTTTTAGATATTATACATTCATATTTTATATGTTGTTACATGTTTAATTGAACATTTGCACAGATTCTAAATCAAATAAATAATCAAATATGAGTAAGTACCCTTTTATTTGCCCCACCTCTCTCTCTCCTCATTCCCCTCTCTCTCTCATCATGCCCCCTCTCTCTCTCTCCCTCTCTCTCCTCATGACCCCTCTCTCTCTCCCTCTCTCTACTCATGCCCCCTCTCTCTCTCCCTCTCTCTCCTCATGACCCTCTCTCTCTCTCCTCTCTCTACTCATGCCCCCTCTCTCTCCCTCTCTCTCCCCCATGACCCCTCTCTCTCTCCCTCTCTCTACTCATGCCCCCTCTCTCTCTCCCTCTCTCTCTCACGCCCCCTCTCTCTCTCCCTCTCTCTACTCATGCCCCTCTCTCTCTCCCTCTCTCTCATCATGCTCTCCCTCTCTCTCTCTCTACTCATGCCCCTCTCTCTCTCCCTCTCTGACCATGCCCCCTCTCTCTCTCTCTCTCTACTCATGCCCCCTCCTCTCTCTCTCTCTCTCTCTCTCTCATGCCCCCTCTCTCTCTCTCTCTCTACTCATGCCCCCTCTCTCTCCCTCTCCTCTCTCTCTCCTCCCTCTCTCTACTCATGCCCCCTCTCTCTCTCTCTCTCTGACTCTCTCTCTCCTCTCTCTCATGCCCATGACCCCTCTCTCTCTCCCTCTCTCTCTCTACTCATGACCCCTCTCTCTCTCCCTCTCTCTCTCTCACTCATGCCCCCTCTCTCTCTCTCTCTCTACTGCTCTCTCTCTCTCTCTCTCTACTCATGCCCCTCTCTCTCCCTCTCTCTCCTCATGCCCCCTCTCTCTCTCCCTCTCTCTACTCATGCCCCTCTCTCTCTCCCTCTCTCTCACTCATGCCCCCTCTCTCTCTCCCTCTCTCTCCCTCTCTCTCATGACCCCTCTCTCTCTCCCTCTCTCTACTCATGCCCCCTCTCTCTCTCTCTCTCTCATGCTCTCTCTCTCTCTCTCTCTCTCTCTCTCTCTCTCTCTCTCATGCCCCTCTCTCTCTCTCCCTCTCTCTCCTCATGCCCCCTCTCTCTCTCCCTCTCTCTACTCATGCCCCCTCTCTCTCATCTCATGCCCCTCTCTCTCTCTCCTCTCCCCTCTCTCTCATCTCCCCTCTGCCCTCTCCCTCTCTCTACTCATGCCCCCTCTCTCTCCTTCTCTCTCCTCATGACCCCTCTCTCTCTCCCTCTCTCTCCTCATGCCCCCTCTCTCTCTCTCTCTCTGCTCTCTCTCTCTCTCTCTCTCCTCTCTCTCATGACCCCTCTCTCTCTCTCTCTCATCATGCCCCCTCTCTCTCTCTCTCTCTCCTCATGACCCCTCTCTCTCTCCCTCTCTCTACTCATGCCCCTCTCTCTCTCTCTCTCTCTCTCTCTCTCCTCTCTCTCTCCCTCTCCTTCCTCATGCTCTCCTCTCTCTCCTCTCTCTCCCTCTCTCTCCTCATGACCCCTCTCTCTCTCCCTCTCTCTCCTCATGCCCCCCTCTCTCTCTCCTCTCTCTCTCCCTCATGCCCCTCTCTCTCTCCCCTCTCTCTCCAAACGCCCCCTCTCTCTCTCCCTCTCTCTCATCATGCCCCCTCTCTCTCTCCCTCTCTCTCCTCATGACCCATCTCTCTCTCCCTCTCTCCTCATGACCCCTCTCTCTCTCTCCCTCTCTCTCCTCATGCCCCCTCTCTCCCTCTCCCTCTCTCCTCCTCTCCCCCTCTCTCTCTCCCTCTCTCTCCTCCCTTGTCATGCCCCCCTCTCTCTCTCCCTCTCTCTCATCATGCCCCCTCTCTCTCTCCCTCTCTCTCCTCATGACCCCACCTCTCTCTCTCCCTCTCTCTCCTCATGACCCCTCTCTCTCTCTCTCTCTCCTCATGCCCCTCTCTCTCTCCCTCTCTCTCCTCATGCCCCCTCTCTCTCTCCCTCTCTCTCCTCATGCCCTCTCTCTCTCCCTCTCTCTGTCATGCCACCTCTCTCTCTCGCTCTCTCTTGTCATGCCCCACCTCTCTCTCTCCTCTCTCTCTCTCTCATGCCCCACCTCTCTCTCTCCCATGCTCTCTCTCTTTCATGCCCCACATCTCTCTCTCACTCTCTCTCCCCATGCCCCACTCTCTCTCCCTCTCTCTCCTCATGCCCCATCTCTCTCTCCTCATGCCCCACCTCTCTCTCTCCCATGCCCCATCTCTCTCTCCTCATGCCCCGCCTCTCTCTCTCCCCATGCCCCACCTCTCTCTCTCCCTCTCTCTCCTCAAGCCCCACCTCTCTCTCTCTCTCCCCACCTCTCTCTTGTCATGCCCCACCTCTCTCTCCTCATCTTCCCCCCTCTCTCTCTCCCTCTCTCTCCTCATGCCCCACCTCTCTCTCTCTCCCTCTCTCTTGTCATGCCCCCCCCTCCTCTCTCTCTCCCTCTCTCTCCTCATGCCCCACCTCTCTCTCCCTCTCTCTCTCTTCTCATGCCCCCCTCTCTCTCTCTCCTCATGCCCCATCTCTCTCTCCCTCTCTCTTGTCATGCCCCACCTCTCTGTCTCCCTCTCTCTTTCATGCCCCACCTCTCTCTCTCCCTCTCTCTCCTCATGCTCCACCTCTCTCTCTCTCCCCTCTCTCTTGTCATGCCCCACCTCTCTCTCTCTCTCTTGTCATGCCCCACCTCTCTCTCTCCCTCTCTCTCCTCATGCCCCCCTCTCTCTCCTCTCTCCCTCTCTCTCCTCATGCCCCACTCTCTCTCTCCTCTCTCTCTCTCTCATGCCCCACCTCTCTCTCTCCCTCTTTCTCCTCATGCCCCCTCTCTCTCTCCCTCTCTCTTGTCATGCCCCACCTCTCTCTCTCCCTCTTTCTCCTCATGCCCCCTCTCTCTCTCTCCCTCTCTCTTGTCATGCCCCACCTCTCTCTCTCCCTCTTTCTCCTCATGCCCCCTCTCTCTCCCTCTCTCTCCTCATGCCCCCTCTCTCTCTCCCTCTCTCTTGTCATGCCCCACCTCTCTCTCTCCCTCTTTCTCCTCATGCCCCCTCTCTCTCTCTCCCCCCTCTCTCTTGTCATGCCCCACCTCTCTCTCTCCCTCTCTCTCCTCATGCCCCATCTCTCTCTCTCTCCCTCTCTCTTGTCATGCCCCACCTCTCTCTCTCCCTCTCTCTCCTCATGCCCCACCTCTCTCTCTCTCCAGCTCTCTCCTCATGTCCCACCTCTCTCTCTCCCTCTCTCTCCTCATGCCCCACCTCTCTCTCTCCCTCTTTCTTGTCATGCCCCACCTCTCTCTCCCTCTCTCTCCGCATGCCCCACCTCTATCCCTCCCCCTCTCTCTCTTCATGCCCCACCTCTCTCTCGTTCTCTTTCCTAATGCCCCACCTCTCTCTCGTTCTCTTTCCTAATGCCCCACCTCTCTCTCGTTCTCTCTCCTCATGCCCCACCTCTCTCTCTCGTCATGCCCCACCTCTCTCTCCTCATGCCCCACCTCTCTCTCTCTCCTCATGCCCCACCTCTCTCTTCTCATGCCCCACCTCTCTCTCCTCATGCCCCATCTCTCTCTCCTCATGCCCCACCTCTCTCTCTCGTCATGCCCCACCTCTCTCTTCTCATGCCCCACCTCTCTTTCCTCATGCCCCACCTCTCTCTTCTCATGCCTCACCTCTCTCTCTCGTCATGCCCCATCTCTCTCTCGTCATGCCCCACCTCTCTCTTCTCATGCCCCACCTCTCTTTCCTCATGCCCCACCTCTCTCTCTCGCTCATGCCCCACCTCTCTCTTCTCATGCCTCACCTCTCTCTCTCGTCATGCCCCATCTCTCTCTCCTCATGCCCCACCTCTCTCTTCTCATGCCCCACCTCTCTTTCCTCATGCCCCACCTCTCTCTCTCCTCATGCCCCACCTCTCTCTTCTCATGCCTCACCTCTCTCTCTCGTCATGCCCCACCTCTCTCTTCTCATGCCCCACCTCTCTCTTCTCATGCCCCACCTCTCTCTTCTCATGCCCCACCTCTCTCTTCTCATGCCTCACCTCTCTCTTTCCTCATGCCCCACCTCTCTCTTTCCTCATGCCCCACCTCTTTCTTTCCTCATGCCCCACCTCTCTCTCCTCATGCCCCACCTCTCTCTTCTCATGCCTCACCTCTCTCTCTCTCATGCCCCATCTCTCTTTCCTCATGCCCCACCTCTCTCTTCTCATGCCTCACCTCTCTCTCTCGTCATGCCCCATCTCTCTTTCCTCATGCCCCACCTCTCTCTTCTCATGCCTCACCTCTCTCTCTCGTCATGCCCCATCTCTCTCTCCTCATGCCCCGCCTCTCTCTCTCTCACTCTCTCTTCTCATGCCCCACCTCTCTCTTCTCATGCCCCATCTCTCTCTCCTCATGCCTCACCTCTCTCTCGTTCTCTTTCCTCATGCCCCACCTCTCTCTTCTCATGCCTCACCTCTCTCTCGTTCTCTCTCGTCATGCCCCACCTCTCTCTTCTCATGCCCCACCTCTCTCTCCTCATGCCTCACCTCTCTCTCATTCTCTTTCCTCATGACCCCTCTCTCTCTCCCTCTCTCTTGTCATGCCCCACCTCTCTCTCTCTCCCTCTCTCTTGTCATGCCCCACCTCTCTCTCCTCATGCCCCAACTCTCTCTCTCCCTCTCTCTTGTCATGCCCCACCTCTCTCTCTCTCATGCCCCACCTCTGTCTCCTCATGCCCCACCTCTCTCTTCTCATGCCTCTCTCTTCATGCCCCACCTCTCTCTCTCTCATGCCCCACTCTCTCTCTCTCTCCTCTCTCTCTCTCTCTCATGCCTCTCTCTCTCTCTCTCTCTCATGCCCCACCTCTCTCTCTCTCCCCTCTCTCTTGTCATGCCCCACCTCTCTCTCTCCCTCTCTCTCCTCATGCCCCACCTCTCTCTCTCTCCCTCTCTCCCTCTCTCATGCCCCACCTCTCTCTCTCTCCCTCTCTCTTGTCATGCCCCACCTCTCTCTCTCCCTCTCTCTCTTGTCATGCCCCACCTCTCTCTCCCCAACTCTCTCTCTCCTCTCCTTGTCATGCCCCACCTCTCTCTCTCCCTCTCTCCTCATGCCCCACCTCTCTCTCTCCCTCTCTCTTGTCATGCCCCACCTCTCTCTCTCCCCTCTCTCTCTCTCCTCATGCCCCACCTCTCTCTCTCTCATCCCCACCCCACTCTCTCTCTCCCTCTCTTGTCATGCCCCACCTCTCTCTCTCTCCCCTCTCTCTCTTGTCATGCCCCACCTCTCTCTCCTCTCTCTCTCCTCATGCCCCACCTCTCTCTCTCTCCCTCTCATGCCCCACCTCTCTCTCCTCATGCCCCACCTCTCTCTCTCTCCCTCTCTCTTGTCATGCCCCACCTCTCTCTCTCTCTCTCTTGTCATGCCCCACCTCTCTCTCTCCCCACTCTCTCTCCCTTGTCATGCCCCACTCTCTCTCTCCCTCTCTCTTGTCATGCCCCACCTCTCTCTCCTCTCCTCATGCCCCACCTCTCTCTCATGCCCCACCTCTCTCTCTCCCTCTCTCTTGTCATGCCCCACCTCTCTCTCTCTCCCTCTCTCCCCCTCTCTCTCTCCTCCCTCTCTCTCCTCATGCCCCACCTCTCTCTCTCTCTCTCTTGTCCTCATGCCCCACCTCTCTCTCCCTCTCTCTTGTCATGCCCCACCTCTCTCTCTCTCCCCACCTCTCTCTCCCCTCATGCCCCACCTCTCTCTGCCCCTCCCTCTCTCTTGTCATGCCCCACCTCTCTCTCCCTCTCTCTCTCATGCCCCACCTCTCTCTCTCTCTCTCTCTCTCTCATGCCCCACCTCTCTCTCTCCCTCTCTCTTGTCATGCCCCACCTCTCTCTCTCTCCTCTCTCTTGTCATGCCCCACCTCTCTCTCCCTCCCTTGTCATGCCCCACCTCTCTCTCTCTCTCTCTTGTCATGCCCCACTCTCTCTCTCTCTCCTCTCTCTTGTCATGCCCCACCTCTCTCTCTCTCTCCCTCTCTCTCTCCCCACCTCTCTCTCTCCTCATGCCCCACCTCTCTCTCTCTCCCTCTCTCTTGTCATGCCCCACCTCTCTCTCTCTCTCTCTCTCTTGTCATGCCCCACCTCTCTCTCTCCCCACCTCCTCTCTCTCTTGTCATGCCCCACCTCTCTCTCTCTCCCTCTCTCTTGTCATGCCCCTCCTCTCTCTCTCTCCCTCTCTCTTGTCATGCCCCACCTCTCTCTCTCCCTCTCTCATGCCCCACCTCTCTCTCTCTCCCTCTCTCTTGTCATGCCCCACCTCTCTCTCTCCCTCTCTCTTGTCATGCCCCACCTCTCTCTCCTCATGCCCCACCTCTCTCTCTCCCTCTCTTGTCATGCCCCACCTCTCTCTCTCTCCCTCTCTCTCCTCATGCCCCACCTCTCTCTCTCCCTCTCTCTTGTCATGCCCCACCTCTCTCTCTCTCCCTCTCTCTTGTCATGCCCCACCTCTCTCTCTCCTCTCCTCTCTCTCCTCATGCCCCACCTCTCTCTCTCTCTCTCTCTCTTGTCATGCCCCACCTCTCTCTCCTCATGCCCCCTCTCCTCTCTCCTCACCTCTCTCTCCCTCTCTCTTTCCTCATGCCCCACCTCTCTCTCTCTCCCTCTCTCTTGTCATGCCCCACCTCTCTCTCTCCCTCTCTCTCCTCATGCCCCACCTCTCTCTCTCTCCCTCTCTCTTCTCATGCCCCACCTCTCTCTCGTTCTCTTTCCTCATGCCTCACCTCTCTCTCGTTCTCTTTCCTCATGCCTCACCTCTCTCTCGTTCTCTTTCCTCATGCCTCACCTCTCTCTCGTTCTCTTTCCTCATGCCTCACCTCTCTCTCGTTCTCTTTCCTCATGCCTCACCTCTCTCTCGTTCTCTTTCCTCATGCCTCACCTCTCTCTCGTTCTCTTTCCTCATGCCTCACCTCTCTCTTCTCATGCCTCACCTCTCTCTCGTTCTCTTTCCTCATGCCTCACCTCTCTCTTCTCATGCCTCACCTCTCTCTCGTTCTCTTTCCTCATGCCCCACCTCTCTCTCCTCATGCCCCACCTCTCTCTCTCTCATGCCCCACCTCTCTCTCGTTCTCTTTCCTCATGCCCCACCTCTCTCTCTTTCTCATGCCCCACCTCTCTCTCTCTTTCCTCCCCCACCTCTCTCTTCTCATGCCTCACCCTCTCTCTCATTCTCTTTCCTCATGCCTCACCTCTCTCTTCTCATGCCTCACCTCTCTCTCATGCCCCACCTGCCCCTCTCTCTCTCTCCTCATGCCCCACCTCTCTCTCTCTCATGCCTCACCTCTCTCGTCTCTTTCCTCATGCCCCACCTCTCTCTCGTTCTCTTTCTCATGCCCCACCTCTCTCTTCTCTTTCCTCATGCCTCACCTCTCTCTCGTTCTCTTTCCTCATGCCCCACCTCTCTCTCCTCATGCCCCACCTCTCTCTTCTCATGCCTCACCTCTCTCTTCTCCTGCCTCACCTCTTCTCTTCTCATGCCTCACCTCTCTCTCATTCTCTCATGCCTCACCTCTCTCTCGTTCTCTTTCCTCATGCCTCACCTCTCTCTTTCCTCATGCCTCACCTCTCTCTCTCCTCATGCCTCACCTCTCTCTTCTCATGCCTCACCTCTCTCTCTCTCATGCCCTTTCCTCATCCTCTCTCTCTCTCATGCCTCACCTCTCTCTCCTCATGCCCCACCTCTCTCTCCTCATGCCCCACCTCTCTCTCCTCATGCCTCACCTCTCTCTCGTTCTCTTTCCTCATGCCCCACCTCTCTCTTCTCATGCCTCACCTCTCTCTCATTCTCTTTCCTCATGCCTCACCTCTCTCTTCTCATGCCTCACCTCTCTCTCATTCTCTTTCCTCATGCCTCACCTCTCTCTTCTCATGCCCCACCTCTCTCTCCTCATGCCCCACCTCTCTCTCGTTCTCCCCACCTCTCTCTCCTCATGCCCCACCTCTCTCTCCTCATGCCCCACCTCTCTCTCTCATGCCCCACCTCTCTTTCCTCATGCCCCACCTCTCTTCTCTCATGCCCCACCCCACCTCTCTCTCCTCATCTCTCTCCTCATGCCCCACCTCTCTCTTCTCATGCCCCACCTCTCTCTCCTCATGCCCCACCTCTCTCTCGTTCTCTTTCCTCATGCCCCACCTCTCTCTCTTCTCTCTCCTCATGCCTCACCTCTCTCTCGTTCTCTTTCCTCATGCCCCACCTCTCTCTCCTCATGCCCCACCTCTCTCTCCTCATGCCCCACCTCTCTCTCCTCATGCCCCACCTCTCTCTTCTCATGCCTCACCTCTCTCTCGTTCTCTTTCCTCATGCCCCACCTCTCTCTCCTCATGCCCCACCTCTCTCTCCTCATGCCCCACCTCTCTCTCTCATGCCCCACCTCTCATGCCTCACCTCTGCTCTTCCCACCTTTCTCTCTCATGCCCCACCTCTCTCTCTCATGCCCCACCTCTCTCTCCTCATGCCCCACCTCTCTCTTCTCATGCCTCACCTCTCTCTCGTTCTCTTTCCTCATGCCCCACCTCTCTCTCCTCATGCCTCACCTCTCTCTCGTTCTCTTTCCTCATGCCTCACCTCTCTCTCGTTCTCTTTCCTCATGCCTCACCTCTCTCTCGTTCTCTTTCCTCATGCCCCACCTCTCTCCCTCAATGTGACAACACTACAGAGCCGTGGCATTTCAGAACAATTACATAATTACCCCGCCCCCCACTGCCGCACTCCCGACACATTCTGCCATCCCCACTAATACAAACACAAGGCCACGTGTTAAAGGAACTCATTCTGATGAAAAGTTTCCTCCACTCCCCCCTCAAGGACATAAACCTGCTTCCTGGTTTACAACCAATCACAAGATACTCACAATATAGGCCCAGCGTTAGGGTTAATCAAATAAAACGACGCAAACCCTAGATCAGGCGTAACTTAATCCTAGTCCACAATGTAAGACACATGTCACAGTAGTACCATTACATCCTAGGGCCACTCAGATTAGAGGTGAGGCTGTAGTGAGGTGAGGTGAGGTGTGGTGAGGTGAGGCACGAGCCCATTCACTGACAGCCAGGTCGGAGAGAAAGGTAACCTTTAATACAGTCACTCCTTTCATAGGATTAGTCAATAACTGCATTAACTGTACCTAGTTTATCATCTTATCTCACCTAACAGACACCACACACACACACACGGAAGCATGCATACACACATAAATATACACACACATGCACACACACACAACAACATTCCCATTGGCTGAGGCTCTTATTGATATAGTAGAAGTACACACACACCGGTTGAATCAACATTGTTTCCACGTCATTTAAATGAAATGATGTAGAACCAATTTGGAATAGATGTTGAATTGATGACTGCCCAGTGGGTTATGACACAGCGATCTCACACAAAGCTATCTGGCTGGCAGTCAAGGCTGCCAAATCAATGGGCAGTGGGTTATGACACAGCGATCCCACACAAAGCTATCTGGCTGGCAGTCAAGGCTGCCAAATCAATGGGCAGTGGGTTATGACACAGCGATCCTGCACACAAAGCTATCTGGCTGGCAGTCAAGGCTGCCAAATCAATGGGCAGTGGGTTATGACACAGCGATCCCACACAAAGCTATCTGGCTGGCAGTCAAGGCTGCCAAATCAATGGGCAGTGGGTTATGACACAGCGATCCCACACAAAGCTATCTGGCTGGCAGTCAAGGCTGCCAAATCAATGGGCAGTGGGTTATGACACAGCGATCCCACACAAAGCTATCTGGCTGGCAGTCAAGGCTGCCAAATCAATGGGCAGTGGGTTATGACACAGCGATCCCACACAAAGCTATCTGGCTGGCAGTCAAGGCTGCCAAATCAATGGGCAGTGGGTTATGACACAGCGATCCCACACAAAGCTATCTGGCTGGCAGTCAAGGCTGCCAAATCAATGGGGGTCCACATCAACGGCATGTATTCCAAATACGTTTCAGATATATTTTCAGTATATGCCACTGGAATAATTGTTAGCTATGCTGATGCATAATCCAGCCACTGTTCTGCAGCAGAGGACATGCATGACCTGGCATGCAAATGTCTTTCACATTCGGACCAGTTTACAACGTCTAAATAACGACTAAGTGAAAACGAGTTGTTGTTGTGTTTATGTCCATAGCCTATTTCAGCCTCCATTGTATCATATGAATATAACTGTTATCTCAAAAGGCATCCCTTAGCATAATGCCTGACAATTGCTTGACAAAAACAAACTAGGCTAATCACAATCCAGGCAGAGATGATCTGGGTGCAGCTATCCGTTGGTAAGAAATTATAGACCACACAAATATTAAGAATATCATATTGATAGATAGCCTAAAATTCACAAACATATTCATACATACATTATTGACGATGAATTGTCACTTCGGGGTCTTGTCGTCATACAAATACCTTCCGTTGTATAGGTAAAGCTGTTTGTCTTATTCCACTTCACTACTACATTGTAATAGCGAACAGAACCTTTCCCGACTTTTGATCTGCGGTTTAGCGGTGTGTTAAAACGCTGAGATGATAATCCTGTCACCGAAGAGAGAAAAAACACCCTACCCTCACTCCGCTGGTGACATATCACGTTATAAACCCTCACCAGGACCAATGACAGACCAGACCACCCATTTCAGTGCGAAGAACAACTGCAGACCGCAATTCGGGTTGTTCCTGTATGTGGGCTTTCCTGCATCTTCAGGAACTAGTCTTTATATTTATATTGTCAGTCTTTAAACTATGACTCCAGTACATAGGCGGAAGACAGGGGCGCTCCACTACGGTAATGCATCAGAACTGCAGATAAACCCTACATAAAAACATAGCTAGTTACCAATGAGTTGCGGGGACGACCAGTAGACAGCGTGTCCTTCACCCCCCGTCTGTCTGGCAGTTTATCCCAGCAGGCGGGAGCGACACCGCCTGTTAGCTAACTACGGTCTGCTGTACTAGCGGGGGCGACCGGTAGACTGGCAAACATTGCCGCACGAGGGCGATGCGGGCACATTGGTGACAGAACAAGGAGTTGTTGTCGAACTCAAGAAAAAAAGCCTGCTTCTTATGAACGCATTTCACACTACTTTTGTATAATGATTTGACGGCTCGTATGAATATCCTGCTCAATGCTTGTGTTATCATCGCATCAACTGCATTATACGTAAAAATAAAATAAATAAACAATTCAACTTCAACTAGTAAAATGGCTATTTGGATAGCTTTTTCTACAGCCTATAGTAGGAGGTGTCGATAAAAGTCAGATAATACTTCATGCAGGAATTACCCGACTGGCGGGCTACAGTTGTACACTGTCAATAGCAGTAGCAGCCCACTAGCTGGTTACAAAGTAAAACATTTACTGACCAGTGTTGCTTTTAAAGCTGCAATATGTACATTTTTGGAAGACACACCTAACCAAATTCACACCGAAATATGAGTTATGGATCTGTCACTCATTGAAAGCAAGTCCAAGAAGCGAATAAATCTGTTCTATGGGCAATATTTCTATGCTTCCTGTTCTTACATTTTGTTTTTGTATCTTTTACTTTCAGTTTTGTACACCTGCTTCAAACAGCTGAAAATACAATATTTTTGGTTACAGAAAATATATTTCACAGCGGTTTAGATGGTACAATGATCTTCATTGCTTGTTTTGTCACATAAACTGAAATTAGGCAAACTATGAGAAGTTTAGCAACCAGGAAATGACAGAACGATATCTCCATAATGCCCCTTTAAACCTCAAAACATTTCTGAATTTCCAAGGTAAATTCACATATTTTGAGAATGGTAGAGATGTGATGATGGAGAGTCTCATAGACTAGAAATAACATAATCCGAGACGTTCAAATTAGTATGATACAGTATGTTACGTTTGATATGGTTACATAAGACAGGTTACTAAAGGTCCTGCACAGTCATCCATTTTCCCATGTAAAAATACCAACACATCATCCATAACATCTTTACTCTATTAAAATGCTCAGAATTGAAGAAATTGTACCTTCTCTCATCTCTTACTATCAGAAATCCTGAAAGAACAGGCGCAGTGGGACAGGGAGCGTATATCCATGAGTTCACCTTGACTGACAGCTCTTTTAAACAGCCTTGTGGTGTTTCCCAGGTAATAAGGTAAACAATGGGCCACATGTCATTGATGACCAGGTAAACAATGTTATTCTGAGCCTAAATAGTGTGCTTCACCCCACTTTCTCTGCAAAATGCTCGTCATAGTCAACAGAGCTGATCATGGACTGCTGGATACCAGACAAACTGCAGCAATACACAACTGTATTTATATTGTTTTGTAGCTGATTACAGAATACACTGTAGTGTAGTGTTCTGGCATGCTGGTAGGTAGTCTGCTAGCTACAAGTCACAACACAGTGGGCTTTTTCTAGCATGCTGGTAGGTAGTCTGCTAGTGTAACATAATAACTTTACGTCCGTCCCCCTCGCCCATACCCGGGCGCGAACCAGGGACCCTCTGCACACATCGACAACAGTCACCCACGAACCATCGCTCCACAAAAGCCGCGGCCCTTGCAGAGCAAGTGACGTAACCGATTGAAACGCTATTTAGCGCACACCGCTAACTAAGCTAGCCGTTTCACATCCGTTACACTATCTACAAGACACAACACAGTGGGCTTTTTCTGGCATGCTGGTAGGTAGTCTGCTAGCTACAAGACACAACACAGTGGGCTTTTTGTGGCATGCTGGTAGGTAGTCTGCTAGCTACAAGACACAACACAGTTGGCTTTTTCTGTGGCATGGGCTGGTAGGTAGTCTGCTAGCTACAAGACACAACACAGTGGGCTTTTTCTGGCATGCTGGTAGGTAGTCTGCTAGCTACAAGACACAACACAGTGGGCTTTTTCTGGCATGCTGGTAGGTAGTCTGCTAGCTACAAGACACAACACAGTGGGCTTTTTCTGGCATGCTGGTAGGTAGTCTGCTAGCTACAAGACACAACACAGTGGGCTTTTTCTGGCATGCTGGTAGGTAGTCTGCTAGCTACAAGACACAACACAGTGGGCTTTTTCTGGCATGCTGGTAGGTAGTCTGCTAGCTACAAGACACAACACAGTGGGCTTTTTGGCATGCTGGTAGGTAGTCTGCTGGCATGCTGGTAGGTAGTCTGCTAGCTACAAGACACAACACAGTGGGCTTTTTCTGGCATGCTGGTAGGTAGTCTGCTAGCTACAAGACACAACACAGTGGGCTTTTTCTGGCATGCTGGTAGGTAGTCTGCTAGCTACAAGACACAACACAGTGGGCTTTTTCTGGCATGCTGGTAGGTAGTCTGCTAGCTACAAGTCACAACACAGTGGGCTTTTTCTGGCATGCTGGTAGGTAGTCTGCTAGCTACAAGTCACAACACAGTTGGCTTTTTCTGGCATGCTGGTAAGTAGTTTGCTAGCTACAAGTCACAACACAGTGGGCTTTTTCTGGCATGCTGGTAGGTAGTCTGCTAGCTACAAGTCACAACACAGTTGGCTTTTTTTAGCATGCTGGTAAGTAGTCTGCTAGCTACAAGTCACAACACAAATGATTAAGGGTTATTCACCAGTATCGTTATGCTTGAGCTATCTTACGGTTTGTAAAAAAGCCTTATGATGCGCCCAAGTGATGACATTTTAAGGCTTTATATATTTAAAGTAGTTACAACTATAAGAGCCTACCATTGACATCAATCAATCAAATGTATTTATAAAGCCCTTTTTACATCATCAGATGTCACAAAGTGCTATTCAGAAACCCAGCCTAAAACCTCAAACAGCAAGCAATGTAGATGTAGAAGCACGGGGGAGGGGACCAGTAACTGTATGATCAACTTGTCAATGTTCCTGGTACAGTCATTTATCATACTTGGGTCAACCTGCTATGAGCTGGTTTCATCCAAATATCATCCAATTTGATGAAAAACATGATTTTCCGTGTCAGGGCCTTTAAGTCAAAAACAAAAGTAGGGTGGTTGGTCGGGGTGGATGGGTATAATGGCGCGAACATCTAGCAACCCATAGGTTTTGTGTTCAAACCTCATCATGGACAACTTTAGTATTTTAACTAATTAGCTACTTTGCAACTACTTAGCATGTTAGCTAACCCTTCCCCTAACCTTAAATAACTCCTAACCCTTTAACCTAACTCCTAACCTAGCTAATGTTAGCCACCTAGCTAGCGTTAGCCACCTACCCACCTAGCTAACGTTAACAACAACAAATTGTAATTCGTAAACATATTGTATGAATTGTAATTCATAATATATCATAATATAACATATGAAATGGATGATGGACCACCACTAATTAATAGATACCATATGAAACGCAACATATGATAATAAATGAAGTGTCCCGGATTTACATTTACTATGTCTCTTCTACCCCACTCAGCAGTGAAATTATATACACACACACACACACACACACACACACACACACACACACACACACACACACACACACACACACACACACACACACACACACACACACACACACACACACACACACACACACACACACACACACACACACACACACACACACACACACACACACACACTCACACTCTCTCACACTCTCTCTCTCTTGGCATACCACACATTGATTTAACACACACATTGATTTCTGCACATCCTGTCCAAATTCAGCAAGCTATTTGTTATTGCTCAAGAATTCCAAGAACAGCTCCAGAATTCCTCTCATTATGATATTACAGAACGTTTTCCACCCATTGCGTCCTGGAGTCACCCTGGGTGTCGTGAGGGCTGGGCTGCCAGACGGAAATATAGAAAGCAGCAGAGTGAGAACAGTATCTATTGCAGCATGTGACCGCTGTTACAGAAGTAGTAGCAGAGGCCACTGTAGGAATGTTGTTTCTCCAGGAATTGGGGCCCAATGTAAATAGATAGCTCAGAGGAGGGCTGTGTGTGTGTGTGTGCCCCTCTTGCCAAATGCGTCCCTGTCTGTACAGACGTTTTGGGCACACACACACACACACACACACACACACACACACACACACACACACACACACACACACACACACACACACACACACACACACACACACACACACACACACACACACACACACACACAGACACACACACAGACACACGCACACACCCAGCCTCTTGACTCCTGATTTCGTAACAGTTATTTCATTCACCTAGGTACATAAGCTGCTCATGGGACACGGCCTGGAACAGACAGTAATACTCATGTTCAGTGTTTCTAGGAACTATTAGAAAATTCAGTGATTATTTTTCAAGTACACATGGTTAGCAGATGTTAATGCGAGTGTAGAGAAATGCTTGTGCTTCTAGTTCCGACAGTTCAGTAATATCTAACAAGTAATCTAACAATTCCCCAAAAACGACCTAATACACACAAATCTAAAGGGGTGAATGAGAATATGTACATGTAGGTATATGGATGAGTGATGGCCGAGCGGCATAGGCAAGTTGCTGTAGATGGTATAAAATACAGTACATACATGTGATATGAGTAATCTAAGATATGTAAACATTATTAAAGTGGCATTATATAGAGTGGTTTTTTATAAAGTGGCTAGTGATCCATTTATTAAAGCGGCCTGTGATTGGGTCTCAGTGTAGGCAGCAGCCTCTCTGAGTTAGTGATTGCTGTTTAGCAGTCTGATGGCCTTGAGATAGAAGCTGTTTTTCAAGTCTCTCGGTCCCAGCTTTGATGCACCTGTACTGACCTCACCTTCTGGATGGTAGCGGTGTGAACAGGCAGTGGCTCGGGTGGTTGATGTCCTTGATAATCTTTTTGGCCTTCTTGTGACATCGGGTGTCGTAGGTGTCATGGAGGGCAGGTCGTTTTCCCCAGTGATGCATTGTGTAGACCGCACCACCCTCTGGAGAGCCTTGCGGTTGATGGCGGTGCAGTTGCTATACCAGGCTGTGATACAGCCTGACAGGATGCTCTCAATTGTGCATCTGTAAAAGTTTGTCAGGGTTTTGGGTGACAAGCCACATTTCTTCAGCCTCCTGAGGTTGAGGAGGAGCTGTTGCACCTTCTTCACCATACTGTTTGTGTGAGTGGAACATTTCAGTTTGTCTGTGATGTGTACGCCGAGGAACTTAAAAACTTTCCACCTTCTCCACTGCTGTCCCTTCGATGTGGATAGGAGGCTGCTCCCTCTGCGGTTTCCTGAAGTTCATGATCATCTCCTTTGTTTTGTTAATGTTGAGGGACAGGTTGTTTTCCTGACACCTCACTCCGAGAGCCCTCAACTCCTCCCTGTAGGTTGTCTCGTCGTTGTTGGTAATCAAGCACACTTGCCGTCTGCAAACTTGATGTTTGAGTTGGAAGCGTGCATGGCCACACAGTCGTGGGTGAACAGGGAGTACAGGATGGGGCTAAACACGCACCCTTGTGGGGCCCCAGTGTTGAGGGTCAGTAAATTGAAGATGTTGTTTCCTACCTTCACCACCTGGGGGCGGCCCATCAGAAAGTCTAGGACCCAATTGCACAGGGCAGGGTTGGGACAGGGCCTCCAGCTTGATGATGAGCTTGGAGGGTTCTATGGTGTTGAATGCTGAGCTGTAGTCGATGAACAGCATTCTTACATAGGTCTTGCTTTTGTCCAGATGTGATAGGGCATGAGTCACCTTGCCTGAGACCTGAGGACTGATTCACACTATAGGGCCAAACTGAACCAAGCTGAACTGGGCTGGCCTGGTTACGTATCCACCATAGTTGCTGGAACCATGCTGGAAAGAAGATATCTGAGCCAGCATGGTACGCATCAGGTTGGCCAATTGTATGAATCGGGTCTCAGACTGGCATTTGCTCCCCCAGCTAAAGCCTAGACTTTGTTACCACAATCTTGTGGCACACAGATGACTTGGGTTCATACCCAGAGTTACACTTTCAGTACCTTCAGTATAGGGAAAGGGGATCCCTAGTCAGTTGCACAACTGAATGCGTTCAACTGAAATGTGTCTTTCTCATTTAACACAGCCCTCTGAAACACAGAGCTGCGGGGGTACTGCCTTCATCGACATCGTCCACGTCATCGACGCCCATATTCTTATTTGTGGCCAAGGAAGCCTTTTGAGTGCACAGCGCATTTTGAGATGTTCCAACAGCCCATCTCTCTCCAACCTCATCCCACTCTCTGCCTCTCCCTCGCTTTCTCAGAATTATATAGTCTCAACTGCCGCCACTGACTGTCTACAGACGGATATTCAGCAACAGAACAGTCTGTCTAGACTCAGGTTATAGTAGTCTTCTATCTCAGATAGTGACATACTCAGAGAGAGTATGGTTGGTAAAGAACTGTTTTAGGTCATTATAGGACCGTCTGTCTGTCCATGATATGATAGAGATGAGAGAAACAGAGAGAGAGTGAGTGACTGAAGACAGACAGACAGACAGGCAGACATACACAGGCAGGCAGACAGACAAGAAGGCAGACAGACAGGCAGGCAGACAGACAGACAAGCAGGTGGACAGACAGACAGGTCACCGTACCCAGGACCAGTTGGGACTGGCATTGTTGCAGAATTTTTCCAGATGTTCCTCTGGGGTCATGATTCCATGACACGGCTTGATCCCCACTCAGATATACGATCCAAAAGGTGTGTTTCCGTGTTAAAAACCGGGTGATCCGACTGAAGTGTGTGTTTTAGATACTCTGTGATCTAACAAACAAGTGTGTTCAGATGTTAGTTAAGTAAAGGTTCAATAAAACAGTTAAAGCACGTAGTGATCCCAGCTATTCTGTGTAAGACTGTAATACTGTGTTCGTTCTCACTTGTCAGACTGTCTATATAGTGTTTCTGGAGATATTGTGGGACTAATTTTATCCAGTGTGTTCTGAGAACCGCGTTCCAAAGCTAAACGTTAGAGCACCCACCAGATCTTATCCCAGCTCCTTTAAAAGGCCAGGACGGCACACACACACACACACACACACACACACACAGACACACAGACACACAGACACACACAGACACACAGGCCCGTCATGAGTGAGACTCTGTCCCCTAATTTCTACCCTCTGCTCTACACCCCCTCCTATATCCTACAAGCTCCCACAGTCTCACGCCACATCCATGTTTCTCAAATGTCAATCGGTTAGGGTTAATTTTAGGCATTAACTCTGTAATACTAAGGTTAGGTATGAACTAAGAATGGTTAAGGTAAGGGTTATGGTTTGGGATCGGCTTACAATAAAAATCTCAAAAACAACTTTCTATCGCTGGATTCAAGCATGCAACTTTTTACACCAGAGGCAGATGTTTAAAACTGCAACCAACTTGAAGGTAACAGTGATAACTGTTGCCCCTATTGGCCGGTTTCCATGTCATCTCCCAACGTCCTCCGACTTGGATGGACGTCTAATACGATGTTGTATCACAGGTGACGTGGCTGCTCTATACCACCTGGATCAAAGGCTGCTAGACAGGTAGGTCAGCTCAACATGTCCCTCCAACCCAGGACACACAGCTCAATTGAATGGCCATAGATGTCCTTATCTGCCCCCTTGGATATCCCCCTCCCCCCTCCTGCCCTAGCTAGTACAGACTCCCAACGTTCTTCGCTATGGGACAGCTGGAGATCGAATTTCAATATTGAAACAATGTTTCAAATGTCGGAGAGACAAGACAGCAAGGTTTATACAAATCTCTGCTGTTGAAAACTAAATGTTAGTCTAAAAGAAATGTGAGATAATGTCTAGATGCTTTTTGTACTGGAAATAAAGTTTATAAATTGCTTGGCTGGGTTGATGAGACAATGGATTGCGCAGTCAGATGGAACAGAGTAAAAAGGCATTTTAAAGTCATAGATTTAGCCAGTGGCAATTTGTGGAATAGACACTGGCTGGAATGCGGTTTTAACCTATCAGCATTCAGGATTATACCCACCCGTTGTATAATACTGTATAACTACAGTAGGCCACAAGACTCTTACATAATGACTGATTATCTTAGTGGTCCGCTAAGAGGAAAACTTAGGTGTAAGGTAACACTGTTAGGTGTCAGTAAGGCACATTTCAATTGGACTTGATTAATTGTTCTCATCTGTCCTCAACTTGAGCCCAGTGGCAATAGCTTCCATTGACCGTCAGTTTAAATGTATAGTGTGTGCTGCCCTCTGCTGGCCACAGATAGTGTCTCTTCTCCTATGTTTAGCAAAAATAATACAAAGGGCGGGAATAAACAGGGAGACACCACCTACTAGTGGTGGGAAATGAGAGTTGCTGTGAGAGATGTGTGAAGAGCAGTGAGTCAATGTTTAGAGCAGGGTTTTATGACTCCAGCACCTGGACAGCAAATGGGTGCATAGGCTTTTGTTCCAGCCCCGCATCAACTATTCCTGGTCCAGACTACATACAGCCTGTGATTAGTTGATTATTTAAAACAGGTGTGTTAGTGCTGGGGTGGAATGAAAGCCTGCACTCCGAGTGGTTCTCTCGGACCTGATGGTAAAAAACATCATTCAGACGGATGTACAGCATAACCAACAGCAGATACTGTAAAATAGATTGAGACTGTTTTCAGAACATGTACATTTATACATTGTAAAACATAACAGTACACAGGACATTGTGTCTATAGAACATGACAACATCAATTCAAGTTTCTCAACATATTGATAATCAGGAGACCACAAACACAGAGCGTCAGAAATGAGAGCCACACGCACATAAGAGTTCTCACCTCTTGAAGAACACCGGCGTGAAATCACTACAGAGAACATCTTCTTTTAGATAGATAAGTACTTTTTACATGACACAAAACTGTCAAAATATATGCAAAATATTGAATCATTGTATATCACAAAAAACTTCTTTAAAAAAAACGACACTTCATTATCTACAATAAGAATGGTGACATGCACTGTGGAATGATGACTTGTAACAAATCACACCAGAGAGGAGGAAGGCTGATTGGAGTATTGTAGTATTGTAGTAAATACCACAGCAATGCTACAGTAAACAGAGCCATACAAGTCGCAGACTCATAGCTATATTCACTAGCAGCTACTCTCTCCATGGGTTATTGGCTTGATCCACTAGAAGTGTACAGACAGTTTTTGCCTTTCTGTTTTGAACCTACAGCAGGGTTCAAGCTGAGGGGTACGGGTTGAGATTCATGGGTTTAGGAGTTAGGGGGGTTCATATGTGTTTCCCTGTGAGGAAGAAGAGGGGCCGGTCCTCTTTAGCGTTGGCTGTCTGGAACTCGTCACTCAGCCGGAACCTCCACTCGTCCTCGAGCTCCAGCCTCACCACTGTCTGTCTCAGAGAGCTGCGGTCAGCACATATCACACACAGAACCGCCCCTGGAGGAGGGAAGAGAGAATACTGTTGAGTAAGTGATGACTTCTCTGTGTGTGAGTCTGCCTGCATGGGTCTGTGGACGTTTACCTTTGAGGAAGTGAAAGTTCTTTAGGAATCCTGGCGTGACGAAGGAATCCCAGAAGCAGAGCAACAGGCCGCTGAACAGCAGCCCTGTAGTACAGATGTTGATGGAGTGAGGTCTGGAACTCACAAAACACACCGTCACCTGGAGAGGGGGGGGGGGGGTGGATGTAGGGAATGAAGGAAGGAGAGAGGGAGGGAAAGAGATATGCCCCAATGACTGATCTGACATCGGAACAATCACATATTTATTTGTGTGTGTGTGTGTGTGTACCTCAGGCCCCAGGTTGAGGTAGCAGTCTACAGACAGTATGGGGTGTGTGTAGTTGCATGTGCTAAGGGGGAACAGGCTAGAGTGTTGCAGGTATTTCTCCAGCAGTAGCTGTGCAGGCGTGGCCAGGAATGGATGCTTGCTGTCCGGGGCACAGATATACTGAGACGGCTGGACCGAGGTGGGGACGTCAGTCATCTGAAACCACACATTATATCAACATTACAATGGTCCTAGCATGAACGGTACAACAACATTACAACTGAGACATCACATTACAGAGGGATATGAATCGATCCCTGCGGAACACCACATTTGATTTGAAGATGATGTTGTGAGTGTATGTTTGTGTGTGTGGTTGTGTGTGTGTGTGTGTAAGACTGTACCTTGTTCTTGATGATGAAGGTGTGGTATCCTCCAACAGAGATCTGTTTCTTCATCACACTAAAGTTGTTGAAACGACAGATGAGCAGACCAGCGCTGTGGACTCGCAGGGTGAAGTCAACATCATCACACGTAAATCTGAGGAGGAAGAGGAGGAGAGGGGGAAGAGAGGAAGAGAGGGAGAAGAGGAGCGAAGGGAAAGAGAAGAGGCAGAGAGAAAGAGTGAGGGATGGTTCACATAGAAACCATTTCAACCTGCCACCATACTCTTCTTCCAAAACAAATGACTTATCTAGAGTCAAGTGTCTGTCCTCTCTAATCCATTTTGGTTGTACAGGACTATTCTAGCATATAATTCAATTATAGTCTACTGTCTCACCTGTTCTGGTTGAACTGGATGCCCTGGGTCAGGTCCACGTTTAGAAGCAGGAAGTCGTGGAGGTGTCCTCTGGAGAAAGGCTCCCTGTGACGATCTCCTCCCCCTGACCCCTGACCTGGGGAGTGACTGCTCCACTTCCTGATCCCACAGAGGCCGAACTGTGTGAGGTCAGGACACGCCTCCATGTGCTGCAACATCTGCTTCAGAGACACGTTCCTCTCTGCATGGCCTGAGGTACTGGAAGAGAGAAAGAGAGGATTACAGAGCTATGCAAGGACAGCAATGAATTGCGTTGTTGTGTGTGTAGCTGAGAATCATTCCTTGTCGTGTGTATGTGTGTGTGTGTGTGAGTGTGACTGTATACCTGCGTGAGTCCAGGTCCACAGCGTTCCACATGACGCAGGAGTCGTCAGAGAGGATGATGAAGGGCCAGACGTCGGCTGGCGGCCCTCCTCCCTCCACCCTGCGCCTGCGTTCCAGCTCCAGGTTGTTATAGGACAGCTCCTTGATCAGGAAGTGGGCCGCACCTGGGGGAGGGGGGCAGAGGTCAGAAAGGGAGACATTGTCTCTGTATCTCATAATGTATGTTTGTTTGTTTGTGTGGGGGGAGAGGGTGAGAGATAGATGAAGGGAGGGGGAGTGAGAGAGAGTAAGAGAATGAGTGAGTTAGTGAGAAAGAGAGTGGAGCTGGAGGTAGTTATAGCGTACCGAGCCCGGCTCCATTGAAGATGGTGGGCAGCACCAGCATAATGTGGTTGGGCCAGTACTTCTTATAGACAGCCATCTCATACTCCTTGATGACCAGGATGTGGAGGTGGGCCGCCCCATCCATGGCGTGGTACAGGTTGAACAGGCCATGCTCATGACGACCTGTTGTTGGGGTGAAGATGGGACTCTTGATACAGTCTGGGTTCTGATAGGGGAACGAGAAACATACACAAGTTTGAGTGGGTTCCACAAAGATTTGATCTTTTCAGTGTTTCTATACTATGTATTATGTTGACTGTATATGTTAGTGGAGGTTTCAGATATGGAAGTACTATAGGAAATAAAGAAAGAAAGAAATGAATAAAGAGTAAGAGAGGAAAAATAGGCTCTTGGGAGCTCCCTGGTGGTGAGATTATGCAGTGCATCCTCACTTCACTGATTGTGGGTTTGAGGAAGGGGTTGGTAGTGTACTGCTATGGTTCGATTCTCTACTCTTCTCCTTGACATGTGTACCTGCTCAATCCCCCTATCAGATTTAAAGGCACTCGATTGCTGTAATGAGTTAGCACCCTATTTCTTAAACCAATCCATTTATTTCACATCCATAAAGGGGAGTGAATGAGTGCACACCTCAGGAAGAACGGTAGAGAATGGGTATTAGGGTTAGTATTAAGGGTGAGGGGCTTAGTTAGATTACCCAATCGGAGGTGAGGGGCAGTCTCATGCTCTCTAGTTGGCCTCCTGGTTGGCTGAAGCTGAAGTGGTGGTGTTTAGACTTGGGAATGATGAAGTAGAGCTGAATATCCTCCCCCAGCAGCAGGTGGGAGAAGGTGAAGGCATGCAGGGTCAACTCATACATCTACACATATACAATACACAAATAAAAAATACATGATCATATATCTACACATGTAGAATAACCATATATAACACATTATCATACATTTACACATAGAATACATTATCATACATTTACACATAGAATACATGATCATACATATACACATATAGAATACATTATTATACATCTACACATGTAGAATAACCATATATAACACATTATCATACATATACACATATAGAATACATTATCATACATCTACACATATATAATACATTATTATACACCTACACATATATAATACATTATTATACATCTACACATATAGAATACATTATCATACATCTACACATATAGAATACATTATCATACATCTACACATATAGAATACATTATCATACATCTACACATATATAATACATTATTATACATCTACACATAGAGAATACATTATTATACATCTACACATATAGAATGAACATATATAATACATTATTATACATATACACATATAGAATGCATTATCATACATCTACACATACATTCATGATTGAACATGTACACATATAGAATACAGTATCATACATGTACACATATAGAATACACATATAGAATACATTATCATACATATGTTTATTAATTAAATGTTCACTCCCTGTACTTGCTTCTCTTCTCCAAGCATCTGTCCTTACACATATAGAATACATTACCTTACATCAACACATGTAGAATAAACATATATAACACATTATCATACATCTACACATATAGAATACATTATCATACATCTACACATATAGAATACATTATCATACATATACACATATAGAATACATTATTATACATATACACATATAGAATACACATATATAATACATGATTATACATATGCACAGATATAATATATTATCATACATTCACACATATAGAAGAAGCTATCATATGTTTACACATATAGAATACACATATATAATAAAGATTTTCTACATCTACACATATAAAATACACATATATAATACATTATCATACATACAGTTGAAGTCAGAAGTTTACATACACCTTAGCCAAATACATTTAAACTCGGTTTTTCACAATTCCTGACATTTAATCCTAGTAAAAATCCCTGTTTTAGGTCAGTTAGGATCATCACTTTATTTTAAGAATGTGAAATGTCAGAATAATAGTAGAGAGAATGTATTATTTAGGCTTTTATTTATTTCATCACATTCCTACTGGGTTAGAAGTTTACATACACTCAAATAGTATTGGGTAGCATTGTCTTTGAATTGTTTAATTTGGGTCAAATGTTTCCCACAATAAATTGGGTGAATTTTGGCCCATTCCCCCTGACAGAGCTGGTGTACCTGAGTCAGGTTTGTGGGCTTGCACACGCTTTTTCAGTTCTGCCCACAAATTTTCTATGGGATTGAGGTCAGGGCGTTACCTTGACGTTGTTGTCCTTAAGCCATTTTGCCACAACTTTGGAAGTATGTTTTGGGTCATTGTCCATTTGGAAGATCCATTTGTGACCAAGCTGTTTCATCAGACCAAAGGACATTTCTCCTAAAAGTAGGATCTTTGTCCCCTTGTGCAGTTGCAAACTGTAGTCTGACTTTTTTTATGGCGGTTTTGGAGCAGTGGCTTCTTCCTTGCTGAGCAGCCTTTCAGGTTATGTCGATATAGGACTCGTTTTACTTAGATTTTTCCATGATGTCAAGCAAAGAGGCACTGAGTTTGAAGGTAGGCCTTGAAATACATCCACAGGTATACCTCCAATTGACTCAAATTATGTCAATTAGCCTATCAGAAGCTTCTAAAGCCATGACATAATTTTCTGGAATTTTCCAAGCTGTTTAAAGGCACAGTCAAGTTAGCGTATGTAAACTTCTGACCCACTGGAATTGTGATACAGTGAAATAATATGTCTATAAACAATTGTTGGAAAAAGTACTTGTGTCATGCACAAAGTAGATGTCCTAACCAACTTGCCAAAACTATAGTTTGTTAACAAGAAATGTGTGGAGTGGTTGAAAAACGTGTTTTAATGACTCCAACCTAAGTGTATGTAAACTAGTTTTAATGACTCCAACCTAAGTGTATGTAAACTAGTGTTAATGACTCCAACCTAAGTGTATGTAAACTAGTTTTAATGACTCCAACCTAAATGTATGTAAAGTAGTTTTAATGACTCCAACCTAAATGTATGTAAACTAGTTTTAATGACTCCAACCTAAATGTATGTAAACTAGTTTTAATGACTCCAACCTAAGTGTATGTAAACTAGTTTTAATGACTCCAACCTAAGTGTATGTAAACTAGTTTTAATGACTCCAACCTAAGTGTATGTAAACTAGTTTTAATGACTCCAACCTAAGTGTATGTAAACTAGTTTTAATGACTCCAACCTAAATGTATGTAAACTAGTTTTAATGACTCCAACCTAAATGTATGTAAACTAGTTTTAATGACTCCAACCTAAGTGTATGTAAACTAGTTTTAATGACTCCAACCTAAGTGTATGTAAACTAGTTTTAATGACTCCAACCTAAGTGTATGTTTTAAACTAACCTAAGTTTTAATGACTCCAACCTAAATGTATGTAAACTAGTTTTAATGACTCCAACCTAAATGTATGTAAACTAGTTTTAATGACTCCAACCTAAGTGTATGTAAACTAGTTTTAATGACTCCAACCTAAGTGTATGTAAACTAGTTTTAATGACTCCAACCTAAGTGTATGTAAACTAGTTTTAATGACTCCAACCTAAATGTATGTAAACTAGTTTTAATGACTCCAACCTAAATGTATGTAAACTAGTTTTAATGACTCCAAACTAAGTGTATGTAAACTAGTTTTAATGACTCCAACCTAGTGTATGTAAACTAGTTTTAATGACTCCAACCTAAATGTATGTAAACTAGTTTTAATGACTCCAACCTAAATGTATGTAAACTAGTTTTAATGACTCCAAACTAAGTGTATGTAAACTAGTTTTAATGACTCCAACCTAAGTGTATGTAAACTAGTTTTAATGACTCCAACCTAAATGTATGTAAACTAGTTTTAATGACTCCAACCTAAGTGTATGTAAACTAGTTTACATACATCTACACATAGAATACATTATCATACATCTACACATATAGAATACATTATCATACATATACACATATAGGATAGATATACATCTACACATATAGGATAGATATACATCTACACATATAGAATACATTCTCATACATCTACACATAGAATACATTATCATACATCTACACATATAGAATACATTATCATACATATACACATATACGATAGATATACATCTACACATATAGGATAGATATACATCTACACACATAGAATACATTATCATACATCTACACATATGGAATACGTTATCATACATCTACACATATATAATACATTATCATACATCTACACATATGGAATACATTATCATACATCTACACATATAGAATACATTATCATACATCTACACATATAGAATACATTATCATACATCTACACATATGGAATACGTTATCATACATCTACACATATAGAATACGTTATCATACATCTACACATATAGAATACATTATCATACATCTACACATATAGAATACATTATCATACATCTACACATATGGAATACGTTATCATACATCTACACATATAGAATACGTTATCATACATCTACACATATAGAATACATTATCATACATCTACACATATGGAATACGTTATCATACATCTACACATATAGAATACATTATCATACATCTACACATATAGGATAGATATACATCTACACATATAGAATACATTATCATACATCTACACACACAGAATACATTACCATACATCTACACATATAGAATACATTATCATACATCTACACATATAGGATAGATATACATCTACACATATAGAATACATTATCATACATATACACATATAGGATAGATATACATCTACACATATAGGATAGATATACATATACACATATAGAATAGATATACATCTACACATATAGAATAGATATACATCTACACATATACACATATAGGATAGATATACATCTACACATATAGAATAGATATACATCTACACATATACACATATAGGATAGATATATATATACACATATAGGATAGATATACATCTACACATATACACATATAGGATAGATATACATCTACACATATAGGATAGATATACATCTATACATATAGGATAGATATACATCTACACATCTACAATGCATTCAGAATGTATTCAGACCTCTTGACTTTTCCCACATTTTCTTACATTACAGCCTCACTCTAAAATTGATTTAAAAAATCAGTTTTTCCCTAATAAATCTACACAAAATAACCCATAATGACAAGGCAAAAACAGGTTTAGACATTTTTGCAAATGTATAAAAAATAAAAACAGAAACATCTCAAGGATGATCAATGGAAACAGGATGCACCTGAGCTCAATTTAGAGTCTTATAGCAAAGGGTCTGAATACTTATGTAAATAAGGTATTTCTGTTTTTAAATTGTAACACATTTGCAAAAAATATCTACACCTGTTTTGCCTTGTCATTATGGAATATTGTTTGTAGATTGCTGAGGATTTTTATTTATTGAATCAATTTTGTTGAAATGTGGACATTTTAGAAATTAATTTTACAAAATGTGGAAAAAGTCAAGGAGTCTGAAAACTTTGGAAGACATTGTATGTTTTTATTTATAAATGATAATATATTTATAATACATGATCATGTATCTACAGATATAGAATACATGATCATGTCCCAGAGAGATACAACATCACAACATATTAAAGACCAACTATGCACTGATTAGTACAGTTAATAATATTGAGACTGTGTGTGTGTGTGTGTGTTTTTGAGACCATGTCTGTGTGTTTGAGACTGTGTGTGTGTGTGTGTTTGAGACTGTGTGTGTGTGTTTGAGACCATGTCTGTGTGTTTGAGACTGTGTGTGTGTGTGTGTTTGAGACCATATCTGTGTGTTTGAGACTGTGTGTGTGTGTGTGTTTTGAGACCATGTGTGTGTTTGAGACTGTGTGTGTGTGTGTGTGTGTGTTTGAGACTGTGTGTGTGTGTGTGTGTTTGAGACCATGTCTTTGTGTTTGAGACTGTGTGTGTGTGTGTGTTTGAGACCATATCTGTGTGTTTGAGACTGTGTGTGTGTGTGTGTTTGAGACTGTGTGTGTGCGTGTGTTTGAGACTGTGTGTGTGTGTTTGAGACAATGTGTGTGTGTTTGAGACTGTGTGTGTGTTCTCTGCTCACCTGGTATGCGGGGTTGAAGCCTGTGTACTGGTGACACTGCTCACAGTGGTGGTAGGTGTTGTAGGCTGCGTATTTAGACAGTTTGATTCTGGCTGTACGCCTCCGCAGATACACGTCCTTCTGACGTCTGGGGATTCCTGGGGGGAGAACAGGGGGGGCTGGGGGTTAGTCGACCAGGAGAACACCAGTCAACAACCATGGAATAACCATAGATCATCTGAGAACCAGAACCACATACTGTACACAGCTACAGAGTTTAGCCAGTCATTGGTTATCTAGTTTGTTTTTTCTACAATAGTAGAACAAGAGACCAGGAGGTCCAAGACAATGATCTAGTAAGACTGCCTATGATAATGTTATGGTCCTAGAGAGATGTCCCGCTTAATGTCCAACCATCAGTGTTGGGGTAGTAGCCAGGGCAGTAGACAGTGCTGATGTCTTCATATTTGGGGTCGTGGACGGTGTAGTCAAACGGAATGGCCCTCAGTGTGTCTGTGACTGGCCAGGAGGCACAGGTTGGCTGGTACTGGACACGCTCCAGCTGACCACCTATACAACACAGATATGTATATATTCACGATACATTCATAACAGCTAATAGCACCTTAAAACAACCTCATGTAGGGTTATCAGAGTCCAAACCGCTTCTGCATCTGCACAGCTGTTTTCTAGAATCTTGGACCGTTGGCTATGATAGTTTGTGTCAGCACGGCCCAGATGATGTATCTATCTGTCATCACATTCAGTTGAATGGAAGGTGTATCTATCTGTCATCACATTCAGTTGAATGGAAGGTGTATCTATCTGTCATCACATTCAGTTGAATGGAAGGTGTATCTATCTGTCATCACATTCAGTTGAATGGAAGGTGTGTCTATCTGTCATCACATTCAGTTGAATGGAAGGTGTGTCTATCTGTCATCACATTCAGTTGAATGGAAGGTGTGTATCTATCTGTCATCACATTCAGTTGAATGGAAGGTGTATCTATCTGTCATCACATTCAGTTGAATGGAAGGTGTATCTATCTGTCATCACATTCAGTTGAATGGAAGGTGTATCTATCTGTCATCACATTCAGTTGAATGGAAGGTGCTCCCAGTGAGCCGCTGGGCTATTAAGACTCTGCACCCTTCACTGCTCTAATATACAATAGCACAGAGGTGTAAAACACAACTCAGAGACCCACAGCCACAGTGGTTATGGGAGTGTTGTCATGGTAACTCACTGAAGTTGATATCTTCCTCATCATAGATGTCCACCTCCATCAGTCGGATCAGCATACGAGACAGGATGCCCAGAAACTGGAGGTACGCCCCTGTCTTCCCCACCTGAACAGGTTACAGGAGTCAGTATGGTGTGTGTTTGTTTTGGTGTGTGTGTGTAAGGCTATGTATGTGTGTGTGTGTGTGTGTGTGTGTTTCCACTGAGCAGCAGTCTGTATGTGTGTATGTCTGTGTATACCTGTGGGGGTCTGCGAAGCAGCAGTCTGCATGTGTGTACGTCTGTGTATACCTGTGGGGGTCCGCTGAGCAGCAGTCTGTATGTGTGTATGTCTGTGTATACCTGTGGGGGTCCGCTGAGCAGCAGTCTGTATGTGTGTATGTCTGTGTATACCTGTGGGGGTCCGCTGAGCAGCAGTCTGTATGTGTGTATGTCTGTGTATACCTGTGGGGATCCGCTGAGCAGCAGTCTGCATGTGTGTATGTCTGTGTATACCTGTGGGGGTCCGCTGAGCAGCAGTCTGCGGGGATGGAAGTCTGTGTATACCTGTGGGGGTCCGCTGAGCAGCAGTCTGCATGTGTGTATGTCTGTGTATACCTGTGGGGGTCCGCTGAGCAGCAGTCTGCGGGGATGGAAGTTGTCTGTGCGCCCCTTTGCAGGGCGGTTGCTGCTGTCCATGTGGTGAGGCTGTGGGATGGTCCACTGGCGGTAATACAGAGACTGTTCTATACACGTCATCATCTTACTTAGCAGAGGTCTGACACAGAGGAAGGGAAAGCTTCATTAGAAACATTGATATACAGCATCATCTTACTCAACTGTGTTTGTGTGTGTGACTTTTCCTACCTGAAGGAGCTGGCCCAGGTCACAGACCGGTGTGGTAGGAAGGAGGTGCAGCGAGGCAGCCCGCTCCCGTCGCGTGCCTTGATGATATCATAGAGTCCCCGGGGCAGCAGCAGGGAAGGGGGGCGGCTCACCCCCCGTGCCCAGGAGCAGCCCTGAAGGAGAGAGGGGGGTAGGGGGGAGGAGGAAACCAAGGAAGTGGACTTGGAGGGCCGGCGCTGGGTGTTGGGGGGGCGGTGAGGGCCTTGGGGGGTGGTGTGGGGATGGAGGGGGTCCGCAGCAATGCTGTCGGGGAAGGTTCGGGAGGGCTGGAGAACCGAGGGAGGGTGAGGGACAGAGGGAGTGCTGTGACCAAGGCCAGGGAGGTCAGATTTCAGAGCTAGAGGGAAGAGAAGAGGAAGAGGGTTAGAGAAGAACACAGAGGTGATTTATACTGTTGATATAGAGAAGAACACAGGTGAGTTATACGGTTGATATAGAGAAGAACACAGGTGAGTTATACTGTTGATATAGAGAAGAACACAGGTGAGTTATACTGTTGATATAGAGAAGAACACAGGTGAGTTATACTGTTGATATAGAGAACACAGAACATATAGAGAAGAACAGGTGAGTTATACTGTTGATATAGAGAAGAACACAGGTGAGTTATACTGTTGATATAGAGAAGAACACAGGTGAGTTATACTGTTGATATAGAGAAGAACACAGGTGAGTTATACTGTTGATATAGAGAAGAACACAGGTGAGTTATACTGTTGATATAGAGAAGAACACAGGTGAGTTATACTGTTGATATAGAGAAGAACACAGGTGAGTTATACTGTTGATATAGAGAAGAACACAGGTGAGTTATACTGTTGATATAGAAAGAACACAGGTGAGTTATACTGTTGATATAGAGAAGAACACAGGTGAGTTATACTGTTGATATAGAGAAGAACACAGGTGAGTTATACTGTTGATATAGAGAAGAACACAGGTGAGTTATACTGTTGATATAGAGAAGAACACAGGTGAGTTATACTGTTGATATAGAGAAGAACACAGGTGAGTTATACTGTTGATATAGAGAAGAACACAGGTGAGTTATACTGTTGATATAGAGAAGAACACAGGTGAGTTATACTGTTGATATAGAGAAGAACACAGGTGAGTTATACATATAGAGAAGAACACAGGTGAGTTATACTGTTGATATAGAGAAGAACAAAGGTGAGTTATACTGTTGATATAGAGAAGAACACAGGTGAGTTATACTGTTGATATAGAGAAGAACACAGGTGAGTTATACTGTTGATGTATAAACAATCAAATGTGTTGTTAAGTGTTAGAAACACCTGACATTGTCTCATTTAATTCCTAGAATTTAGTTGTATTTAATTGAACTGAACATCTCTCACTGTTCTCTCCCCCCTCCTTCTCCTCATTGTCGGTGCTGTTGAGTTTGTCTGAGTCGCTCTCTGATAGGTCACCGCCCAGGCCGGGGGCGTGGCCGTGGGGTTGTGACCCCTGGGACTCCACCCTCACCAGGTAGGCCGCCAATCCTAGCTCCTGCTCCAATGCCGTGCGCTGCAGGTAGGAGGAGCTTATCACACGCAGATCACAGTACTTCAGTGATCTGGTCGGAGGAGAGAGAAAATACATCAATCAACCAATCCAATGTTTGCGTATGTGTGTGTGTGAGTGTGTTTACGTGCGTGTGTACCTGGGTAGGGACTCTCCCAGGGGGTCTGCACCAGAGAGGATGAGGATGCAGGGCAGGGCCTCTAGCTCCAGGTAGGTACGAGGAACCCAGTCTGTCTCCTGGATTTTCAGCCATGTCTGGACACACACATACACACACACACACACACACACACACACACACACACACACACACACACACACACACACACACACACACACACACACACACACACACACACACACACACACACACACACACACACACACACAGGCGTTTACCAAGTACTAGGACAGTAATAGATTGTATAAGGTTACAGTATATGTCGCCTGCCCTACTTTGAGATTGTTGTACAATGCTGTCCACTAAGGAACCTACTGTAGCTAACTGTCACGTGGGGTAACAACCCTAAGCTAGATCCTTATCCCTGTTCATGTGATCTAAAAGGCAAAACTGATCCTAAATCAGCACTCCTACTCAGAGACGCTTTAAACATACACTACTGTTCAAAGGTTTGGGGTCACTTAGAAATGTTCTTGTTTTTTGAAAGATTTTGTTGTTTTTTTGGCCATTAAAATAACATCAGATTGATCAGAAATACAGTGTAGACATTGTTAATGCTGTAAATGACTATTGTAGCTGGAAACGGCTGATTTTGTATGGAGTATCTACATAAGAGTACAGAGGCCCATTATCAACAACCATCACTGTGTAACGGCTGTCGTAGGTGTAAGAAGGAGAGGACCAAGGTGGTACATGTTCATGATCTTTTAATTACACTGAACACTAGATCAAAAATAACAACACGGCACAAACTAAACAGTCCTGTCTGGTACAGAGACAGAGACAGAAAACAACTACCCACAACTCAAAGTGGGAACATGTATGGTTCTCAATCAGAGACAACGATTGACAGCTGCCTCTGATTGGGAACCATACCAGGCCAAAAGCAGAAATACAAAACATAGAACAAGAACATAGAATGCCCACCCCAACTCACACCCTGACCAAACTAAAATAGAGACATAAAAAAGGAACTAAGGTCAGGACGTGACAGACTCCTGTGTTCCAATGGCACGTTGTGTTAGCTAATCCAAGTTTATCATTTTAAAAGGCTAATTGATTATTAGAAAACCCTTTTGCAATTATGTTAGCACAGCTGAAAACTTTTGTCCTGATTAAAGAAGCAATAAAACTGGCCTTCTTTAGACTAGTTGAGTATCTGGAGCATCAGCATTTGTGGGTTCGATTACAGGCACAAAATGGCCAGAAACAAATAACTTTCTACTGAAACTCATCAGTCTATTCTAGTTCTGAGGAATGTAGGCTATTCCATGCGAGAAATTGCAAAGAAACGAAAGATCTCGTATAACGCTGTGTACTACTCCCTTCACAGAACAGTGAAAACCGGCTCTAACCAGAATAGAAAGAGGAGTGGGAGAACCCGGTGCACAACTGAGCAAGAGGACAAGTACATTAGAGTGTCTAGTGTCTAGAAACAGACGCCTCACAAGTCCTCAACTGGCAGCTTCTTTAAATAATACCCACAAAACACCAGTCTCAACGTCAACAGTGAAGAGGCGACTCCAGAATGCTGGCCTTCAGTTCTCCTGTTGTTTAACCTTACCTTGATGCGCTCAGTGAAGCTCTGTCCTATGCTGAGGGTTTGGCTGGGGTTTCCCAGGATGATCTCAAAGAGCTCCCCCAGCCCCAGTCTCTGTCTGATCCACACCAGCCGTTGGTGGGCCCACCCTGCCAGAGCCAATGAGAGGAGCCGTAGCAGCACCATGTGACCATGGTGGGAGGGGCATCGCTGGGCGGCGCTAAGCAGGCTCTGGACGATCTCCAGCGTTTCGACGGAGGTGTGTTTATGTTGGCTCCGCCCCCCTGAGCCAGACGGACCCGACACGGCCATCATGGCCACACAGTAGTGTTGTATTAAAACCTGGGTCCGGATCACTGCACTGTGTAGCTTGGGGAACCTGGGACAGGGGCATCAAGAAATTTAGTTACATGCTTGTGTCATTTCTGGGCTCCCGAGTGGCACAGCGGTCTAAGGCACTGCATCTCAGTCCTAGAGGTGTCACTACAGACCCTGGTTTGAGTCCAGGCTGTATCACAACCAGCCGTGATTGGGAGTCCCATAGGGCGGCGCACAATTGTCCCAGCGTCATCCGGGTTTGGCCGGGGGTAGGCTGCCATTGTAAATAAGAATTTGTTCTTAACTAACTTGCCTCGTTAAATAAAGGTTCAATAAATAAAACATTTAATATGAAAAAAAAAATGATAGCCCAAACGAAATCTTATGTATTGTGTGTATTTTTTTGTGTTTGTGTGACTGCGTGAGTGAGTATATGTGTGTTTCTGTGCGTATATGCATGTATGTGTGTATGTGTGTGTATGCGTGTGTTACCTCTCCTCCAGGACAGAGGCCATGCTTTCGATGGAGCTGTCGTAGCGGAGGAGAGGCAGACCGCTGCCTGAACGAGTCGAGTCCAGCAGCTCACACACACCAAAGTACTGTGTCTTCTCAAGGTACAGATCCACTTCCTACGCACACACACACACACACACACACACACACACACACACACACACACACACACACACACACACACACACACACACACACACACACACACACACACACACACACACACACACACACACACACACACACACACACACACACACACACACACACACACACACACACACACACACACACACACACAAGAGTTTAAGAAAACAGTGTACGTGTGTGTGTGACTCTCTCTGTGTGTGACTGTTTGTGTATGTGAGAGAGTGTCTTACATTATTGGAAGCAGAGGGCCAGTATATCTCGTTGTATGGGCTGATGCGTGTGTGTTGTGTCTGCAGGGCAAAGGGGAACGAGGTGACGTGGAGAATCAGGATGTTGTTGGCGTCTCTGATCTGACAGGAGTTGAGCAGGCTGTCCACCAACCCACTGCCGGAGTCACCACCGCTGGGAGCATACCCTCCACTGGGAACCACGGGATATATATGTTATGATCATGTCAGAAACACACATGTCAGGACACACACACACCCCCATGCACATACACAGGTACTCACAAAAACACACAAAAACGCACACACCTGCTCATGTCCCAGTGAGCGTGGTCATGAACCAGAATGAAGAGTGTGTTGGGGTTCCTGTTTGCTTCCTGTATGAGGTCATCAATGCGCGCCCTGGCCTCCTGGTCCATCTTCACCACGTAGCGCTCTGCCTCTCTCTGAGACAGACAGTCTTGCTCCAACCCCAGATTCTGTAGGACACCTAGAGTACACACACAGACAGGGATTACACACACACACACACACACACACACACACACACACACACACACACACACACACACACACACACACACACACACACACACACACACACACACACACACACACACACACACACACACACACACACACACACACACGACATGTAGCCTAGTGGTTAAGAGCAATGGGCCAGACAACCAAAAGGTTGCTAGAATCCCAGAGTTGGCAAGGCGTAAAAATCTGCCATTCTGCAAGGCAGGTACCCCCAACAACAACTTCTCCCTGTGTGCCGATGATGAGGACGTTGATTAAGGCAGACCCACGCACCTCTCTGATTCAGAGGGGCTGGGTTAAATGCAGAAGACACATTTCAGTTGAATGCATTCAGTTGTACAACTGACTAGGTATCCCCTTTCCCTTTACACACAGACAGACACACACAGGCACCAATGTGTTTCAGGTGAAAGTTTGAGTAACAAGAGCCAACACATCTCTGAATTTAGGTTTCTCTAAAACACACCAGCAGGGAGCTCTGTGTCTTCAGCCTGCTAGCTTTCTATAAAACACACCAGCAGGGGGCTCTGTGTCTTCAGCCTGGTAGGTTTCTATAAAACACACCAGCAGGGGGCTCTGTGTCTTCAGCCTGGTAGGTTTCTATAAAACACACCAGCAGGGGGCTCTGTGTCTTCAGCCTGGTAGGTTTCTATAAAACACACCAGCAGGGGGCTCTGTGTCTTCAGCCTGGTAGCTTTCTATAAAACACACCAGCAGGGGGCTCTGTGTCTTCAGCCTGGTAGGTTTCTCTAAAACACACCAGCAGGGAGCTCTGTGTCTTCAGCCTGCTAGCTTTCTATAAAACACACCAGCAGGGGGCTCTGTGTCTTCAGCCTGGTAGGTTTCTATAAAACACACCAGCAGGGGGCTCTGTGTCTTCAGCCTGGTAGGTTTCTATAAAACACACCAGCAGGGGGCTCTGTGTCTTCAGCCTGGTAGGTTTCTATAAAACACACCAGCAGGGGGCTCTGTGTCTTCAGCCTGCTAGCTTTCTATAAAACACACCAGCAGGGGGCTCTGTGTCTTCAGCCTGGTAGGTTTCTATAAAACACACCAGCAGGGGGCTCTGTGTCTTCAGCCTGCTAGCTTTCTATAAAACACACCAGCAGGAGGCTCTGTGTCTTCAGCCTGGTAGGTTTCTATAAAACACACCAGCAGGGGGCTCTGTGTCTTCAGCCTGCTAGCTTTCTATAAAACACACCAGCAGGGGGCTCTGTGTCTTCAGCCTGGTAGGTTTCTATAAAACACACCAGCAGGGGGCTCTGTGTCTTCAGCCTGGTAGGTTTCTATAAAACACACCAGCAGGGGGCTCTGTGTCTTCAGCCTGCTAGCTTTCTATAAAACACACCAGCAGGGGGCTCTGTGTCTTCAGCCTGCTAGCTTTCTATAAAACACACCAGCAGGGGGCTCTGTGTCTTCAGCCTGCTAGCTTTCTATAAAACACACCAGCAGGGGGCTCTGTGTCTTCAGCCTGGTAGCTTTCTATAAAACACACCAGCAGGGGGCTCTGTGTCTTCAGCCTGGTAGGTTTCTATAAAACACACCAGCAGGGGGCTCTGTGTCTTCAGCCTGGTAGGTTTCTATAAAACACACCAGCAGGGGGCTCTGTGTCTTCAGCCTGCTACACAACAGACATCAGTTAGAGGAGAACAAGAACTGAAGACAACTTCCTGGAAGTCACCTCTGGAGGGATGGAGGTTGAGGAAAGAAGGGGGAGGACGAGCAGGAATAAGAAGAAGAAAGTAATAAAAAAAAAAACTTAAACCCAAAATGGTTCTCAAGTATATTAATAAGAAAAGCTCATCCATTGTTTACAATGGCCTTTGTGCAGATTGCCATGTCTCATTTTCGATTAATTGAAAATGATACTTTTTTCAAAGTATCTGTCTTTTTCAAACAAGCATTACAGAGCTGGTTACAATTTCAATTTCATCCCCCAGAAAAGATAGAACAAATATTACAACAAATATTATGTCTGAACTCAAATGTGCTGGTTGATAAAATACCTGTATTCATGGGAAAGATGTTTGAAAAAGGTATTTTGTTCTTAAATTTTATTGTAAATTGTAATGGTAGAGTTATGTCCTTCATGTGGTTATCAGAATTGTACGGGAAGGTCTGCTCAATCCAAGAGTACAACCATAATTGATTACAGCATTGCCCCAAAAATGGAGAAGGTAGGTAGGAGGTAGGGAACTAGTCTGTCTGCCCAATATAAAGGATCAAAACTGGCGGAGGAATAAAAATAGCATGAATAGGAAAGTTTACCAGTTTCATTTGAGGACCAGGATGTTGACAACTGTGCCATACAGATTGCAAAATAGATGGGAAGACATTTTTGATGTACCGATTCCATGGTACAGGGTGTATGA